>NC_056728.1:775713722-775928722 GCF_019279795.1 Protopterus annectens
GGAAAAAAATGCATTTTGAAGAACCGGGCACTGCAACTGTGGTCCCACTTCACAAAAGGCGGTGCCTCCACCGACCCTGGAAATTACCGCCCATTAGCTTGACAAGCCTTATCTGCAAAGCCATGGAGAGGATCATAATGGACCTCATAAATAAAGACATAGCGAATTTGCTGACTTTGGATCCAACCCAGTTTGGCTTTGTCAAAGGCAGATCATGCCTTTTAAACTTGGTTGACTTTTTGAAAACAGTCACCAAAGCCATTGATGAGGGAGAGGCAGTCCATACAGCCTACCTCGATCTGGCGAAGGCCTTGATACAATCCCCCACTCGGGTATCATTGAAAAACTCATCAGCTTAAATCTTAACCCATACATCACAAGATGGGTTGCAAACTGGCTGAGTGACAGAACCCACAGGGTCAGAGTTGCTGGCGCCATGTCAGACTCAAAGCCTGTCACAAGTGGTGTCCCACAGGGCTCAGTCCTAGGCCCACTCTTGTTTGGCATCTACTTCTCAGTACAAGCAAACACAGGAGGGTTATGGCTGACAAAGTTTGCAGATGACTGCAAACTGGCGCCATAGTAGAAAACACATCTGACACAGATATCCTTCAGAAGGGTCTCACAGAAACGGATAACTGGTGCCAGAGCCATGGCCTAAAGTTAAATGCCAAAATGCATAGTCATACCCTTCGGGAAAAACAAGGTTACCCCTAGCTACCAAATAGGTGGCAATCCACTGAGCACAGAAGAAGTTATCAGGGACCTGGGGACCCAGGTTGATAGTAGTCTGTCATTCGACACCCATGTAGCTAAAGTAGTTAGGAAGACCTTCTACATTGCCCACCTTATCATGAAGGGATTCTCATCTAGATCAAGGGAGGTCATTGTCTCCCTCTACTCATCACTCATCAGACCAATGATTGAGTACAATGGCCCATTCGGAATGTATCTGACCCGACACTTGCAGCAGCTGGATAGGGCAGAAAAGTTCCCCACCAAAAGGATTGAGAGTCTTAAATAACTGTCCTATGCTGCCCGACTGAAAGAACTCCAGCTCTATTCAGTCGAACAGCTTGCTCAGAGGTGACCTTTGCCTAACATACAAGGCCATGTCAAACCCAGATTTGATGAATATGCTTCACCTCAAAAAATCTAGATCCATCAGAGCCACAAGGGCGGAGACTTAAACCTCGACACGGCTATTAATAGGACATGCTGGAGGGATAGATTCATCACCCAAAGACTCCCTAGGCTGTGGAACAAAATCCCGGTATATGTGAGGCAGAGCACCTCGCTGGCCTTGTTCAAGAGAAATCTTGACCAATGGATGGGAGATCGCAGATATACCCCAGGGATTACCTCAGTGTCACTGCTCGACAGAGGCACAGCAAAATAATGGGTATAGTTCCCCATACTAAAGGGGTGGCGTAAGCCACAAAACTATGGGCTAGGCTTGTAAATGCCCTTGGGCAGATAGCCTAGTATGAACCTATGAACCTATGAACCTATGAAAACAGAAGTTCTGTTCTTAACAGATCATATCAGTATAACTGGTTAAGAACTTTACTAGGAAAATTAGAATGCAGAACCATATATTTTAACATTTCAAAACAGTATACCTAATGTGGACATTTTTCAAGGGCATTTGATCTTTATGTCCGTTGGAACTAAGAGTTGAGTTACTATTCATGAACATATTATGCTTCTAGTCAGCTGCAGCCAGTTCAGTAGTCAGTACAGCTGTACTAACATTAAATAAGCAACAAATCAGCACAGGAGTAATATACCCAAAACACAACTGTTATTAAGAATCACCCCTGTATCCCTTTTCTCATTTGGTTTATTATAACATTTTGAGCACTGCAAATACTATTTTGTATCATGGTTGGTTTTGTTTTCTAGAAAAATTAACATAATCAGTAAAATTCAGAGGAAACACTTAAAATGTTAGATAAACTTGTGATTTAAGTAGATACATTTTGCAACCCATGATGTAAAGTCAGATTGCACATTGGCTGACTTGTTCTGGTAATACTTAAGCTGTTTTTAAAATACGCCATATAACTAACAGCCCTAAGGAAATGATCACTTCCAGAGATTTAAGCTGCTTTTTAGTTTGTCAGGAATGTTAGGCTCTTCCAAAACTTAAAGCTTTTTTTTCCTTCAAAACAGGCTATTGAACAATTCTCCGGAAGTGCTGGTTTCCAGGGACAGGAGTGCATATTTAGTTTCATTATGAAATAAGAAACAGATTTTGCTCTAATTTGAATGGAAATGGCTTTAATAGAACAGAAACAAAAATACCATTAGAAGTTCAAACATCAAAGCTAAGTTAGTCTGTAGAAGTTAGCAGTGTGAAACTGACAGAAAAAATTACTCATGTTTTAACTGTTACGTTTTCCTGTTAATGTTCACTTTCTTTATGTGTTTCATATCTGAAATGTAAGCAGCAATAGTTAGAGCATTTTGTTTTAAATAAGAATTTTTGAACCTCAGCAGCTTACAGAGCATAAATGGAATTCTTGGTAGCCATTTTGAGTAACAGTACATGTCATATAAGTGACAGTGACTGCCATGTAAATCTAATACAAAGGCTATAAAGTACTATAGCAAGCATTTTTTTTGCCAGATTTCTTCTTTCATTCCAGTATATTAAAGAATGCTTATTACAGCAATTTGCTTATTTCTTGCAGATTTCTTCTTATCCAGGATAAATGTATTTCCATCATGTGATAACTGGTAGTTTTGCTCTGTTCACATACAAATTCTGAAATGGTATGCGGTTCTGAGGAGTGTCCTAGGCAAAGAAATATAAAGTACAACTCTCTTGAACCAATGTCACTCCTGTTTTTTCAGTCTAGTGTCTGTTTCACAATGTTTTTGTTGCTTCTTTGGTATGGGAATGCTATATATGACAGTTGATGTCTATCGTCCTTAAGTCATTTTCTTGTTAGAGTATTCTCAGAAAGTCTCAGTTTGGGGCGTTGCACAATACAATCTAGAAGCAATGGTTTGAAACATGAGTTATATGATATATTTTGAAATTAATTCTCATTATCAAATCCTGGAAATGTTTCAAGCTGTTGATCTTTTTTTTCACTATATTACCCTTATGCAACTTTTTATTATTATGCGTGATCCTCCTCACGTTAGTAAATTACTTGACCAGATAGCTGCAAACACCATGTGTTTTCTGTCATAGCTGAGACCAATTGGTATTATACTTTGCATCCTGTTAGTGCTCTGACACTATCTGCTTTCAGGTGTTCCCTGGATTTCGTCAGTCGACGAACAGCTAAGCTATTTTCTTTAGCATTTTTGAACTTCCTTAGATCCTGCACTAGGCATAGTATGTCACAGCTCTTATTGAATTCCACATACAGTATGTAAGCTGTCTGTGTTACTGAGTGATATTGTTTTTAACTAAGGACTCAGTGCCTATCTGTGATACAATTTTCCCTTAGTGAATGTAATATTTGTTTCTGTGTCGTGGGTTGTAGAACAATTAATGACTAATCGTCTCTTTATTACAACAGTTTCAGCTTGGCACCACCATGGAACAGGACGTCCCTGCTCATTATCTGACAATCTCCTGGTATTTCTCATGTCACTACTAGCCTTGCATTTAATGCACCTGTCATGGCAACTCCTGTGACCTGCTTTGATTTTTTTTAACTCATAGGTGCAGCTCTTATAGCCCTATGGACCCTATTTTTTTTTTTTGGGGGGGGGGGTCATGCATGTGCAAGTGTAAGTACACTGCATTAGTTAACCAGGACAATATGCAAATGAACAAACATCTGCGTGATCTGCGACTGAAATATGGGTAATAATAAAGACTTTGGAATGTGTGAAAAATCAGCTCTAGAACAAGCACTGTTTTTTTGTTTTGTTATTTTTGATAACAGCATGGGTGTTATTGTATTTAGTCAAGTTAACAAAAAGCTGTTATTCTAGTTAATAGACCACCGCTTCATGCTTCTTTCAGTTCTTTGCAGCAGTCTTACCTTTGCTGTTTCTTAACTGCATATTTCTATTGTCATTGTGTTCCTCTGCTGTTCTTTACAAGCTAAGGCAGGAGATTCAGTATGTTAATTCATTCATGTAGATATTAGATGTTCCCATTAAAGCAGCTGGTAATATTTGTAACTGAAGCATCAGTAGAATACTCACAAGCTCAGTTAACCTTCAGAAGGTTTTCTAATGCCTGGCCATTTTATTTCACACTAGTTCCTAAACAGATATGGCCATGCCAGTATCATGGTCGACATCCACAATTGTAGGTATTTGATACATGCATACATACATACATACATACACACACACACACACACACACACACACACACACACACATATATATATATATATATATATATATATATATATATATATAGGTTTACTATCAATAGTGCGAACGGCACTACGTCGACTGTCATATACTTGAACATGGAAGGTCGTAATCGGTAATGTCGAAGACAAAATAATCAATCTAGGAATGGTTTTAACATGGGTCGAGGTAGGGGAGATGTTTGTAGTTCGGAATAATACTGAACACCTACTTCGACCCATGTTAAACTATTCCTAGATTGATTATTTTGTCTTCGACATTACCGATTACGACCTTCCATGTTCGCAATTTTGATAGTAAACCATATATATATATACATACACATATACATATGTGTGTATGTGCATGTATGTGTGCATCTGTGAGTTGTAGAGGCAAAATATTCTGTGGATTTTGCTAGTACTTAATAGGGTGTCAGGAATTATGAGGCAAGTAAGTCATGAGAGCATGTGTGTCTTGCTGATACACACTCTCATGATGTCCCTCACACTTCTAGAAAGGCAAACTAGGCCAGTCCAAGGATGAATTTGTAGTTACCCATCCAATTGGCAATGCTTATCTTGACTGATTCAAGAATTCCACTCTGTTCAACACATTAGGTAATAAATCCGTCCCTTCAGTGTGTTTCATCTATATGTTGGTGGAGATTTAAATCCTTAGCCATACTGTTTCTGGCACTGTTTCTCTTCGGGATATGCAGGAATTTGTGGAGGATTTGGTCCTTAATTGCTATGCATGACTTAGATCTCCACTTAGCAGTTTATAAGCGACTGAGTATACAGACAGGGCTTCATGACTTAGTAGGGCTTAGTAGTCAAGGGACTTTAGCCAAGCAATCATTTTAGTTAGGAAAATCTGAGGTCTTTTTAGCAGTGTGAGGTATCTGGATAGACACATACCCACAAGCACATTGTAATCGAGATCTAATTACAGGAGAATACAGATGGACAATAACTTGTTTTGACCTGGATGAGATGTAGTTATATATAAGTTGTGCTAAACAGAATGATTTCCTGACTACTGATGCAATATGGTGATCAAAGGAGAGGAAGTTGTTGACCAGGGTGCTAAGTTAGGAGTGGAATACTGGCTACACTTTAAATTGAATGTGCCTCTTTTTGCATTTCAGTTTTGCTCTGTTTTCAGTACACCATTGGTTTATAAGGATTAGTTCTTGCTGTAGGGATACTATACCAAGAGTTGATTAGACAATAACATACAGCGTGCAGTCGGCGGCAGACTTTGTTAACCACTGATCTACTTTACAGTTTAGAGTTCAATGAAGTATCCACCAAATTTAAGAGTCCTAATTCTAAGCCTTAAAGGACACCACCAGTTAACTTCTTACTTTCTGAGGGGTAATGCATTCCTATTTTTTACTAGCTATGAACATAGATGGTATACTCAATTGTCATGCAATAGCTTGATGAATTAACTGGGATAATGTGAAACACAGAAGAAGATCAAATATATTTCACCTTTTGGCTCTGCACAAGAACAGTGTTCCAAGAAATTGTATGACACAAATCAGATCTTTAAGAAATAGATTGTTAAATTAGCATTTTAATGTAATTAGCAATATTAGTTTTATGCTGTTAATAGAGTCTCTTGTTATTCACTATAGATTTGTCTATAAAAGGTTAATTTTGAAAAGGACTGGTGAATTCCACTGGGAAAATTGAGTTGATGGTAAAGAATAGTGGGGAACATTTTTTTTTCACTAATATTGGATAGAAATGAGACGGGAGAGATATGATAGGCATTCAGTTTCTTTACATGTAGTTGTTCTTCAATTATGTTTTCCTTTATTCACACTCCAGCAACAGTTTTATTAATATTTATTTATTTATTTTATTTATTTTATTTTATTTTACATTTGTTGACCGGGCTAGTCTAGCTGGATATATGTCCATTTTCAGTAGAGGCCCGGGGAGATAAGCTCCAAACTTCAATTACAGTACATATCTACAGAAGTACATACATGAGATCGACTACGTTAATAATAACTAAAGCAGTATTAGCTAAAAGTGGTTACAGGTATATAGAGTATATAACACAAAAAATTGACTAAACATAATACAATTTATCATGAGGCTGTATTTTAACTGTTCAGAAAGATTGATAGTAAAACACATAATATAATTCTAGATATAAGAAGGGGAAAAAAGGAAGGTAAGACTGGTATAGAAGTTGAGTAAGAAAGTTCTAATCGAGAAGATTGGAACTTTTATGAGAGTATACTAATAGGTAAGGCTAGGTAGTAGAGGTAGAATGGTAGTTGAATTCTGATGAGATTGTTACTGAGCTGAGACAGTGAGGTAGAAACAGGTAGCTAGAGCATATAAGGTGGGGTTGAAACAAGTAGTGAGAGCATGTAGGTTAGTCAGGTTTAGTACAGGGGCACATCCAATGTGTTTTAAGGAAGAGCTTAAGTTTATTTTTGAACAAGGAAATAGAGGGAAGTGTTGAAAGTTCAGTGGGGAGTAAGTTCCAGATTTTCCCAACAGTGTTAGTGAAGAGAGAGTCTCCAGCTCTATTGTTTGATTTGATAATATTTATGAGGATTTTTTGTGAAGATCTTAGGGATTTCAGGTTATTGTAGGGATGAATAAGGTTAGATAGTATGGGTGTCTTAGCAGGTTGATAAAGAATTTTATGGGCAATGGTCAGTTGATTATATTTTAGCTGTTGCTATAATTCAAGCCACCCTAGATATTTTAGATTAATACAGTGGTGTGTTTTAAAAGGGTTACCAGTGGCAAATCTGGCTATGTTGTTGTAGGTGTTTTCTAGTTTTTTAAGGTTATTTTTTGACAGGTTAGTGAAAATGGGAGAGGCATAGAGTAGGGTAGAGATTAGATGGGTGCGGGCGATAGTTATTCTAGTTGCAGGGGTGAGGATGGGTTTGATCCTATATAGAGCCTATTTTTCTGTTAGTTGTTTTCAAGATATTATTAATATGAGTGTCAAAGTTAAGGTTGTTGTCTATGGTGATACCTAGCAGTTTGGTAGTAAGATCCTGGGATATAACAGTGCTATTATTGGAAGCTATAGTGAAGTCAATTGGTGGAGATTTATTGGTAGGTGTAAAAAGTTGAAGTTTAGTTTTTTTGCGATTTAGTATGAGACAGCGTTTTGTAAACCATAGTTCTACTGAGCTAAATAAGTTCTGTGTAAGGAAGTGAAGTTCAGATTCAGATGTGGCTGAGCATATAAGTGTAGAATCATCTGCGTATTGTATGCATGTAGATTGGGGAACTGCTTCGTGAAGGTCATTGATGAATAAGGAAAATAGGAGTGGGCCTAGTATGGACCCTTGAGGGCCACCAATATTAACGGGTAGTTGGGTAGAAAGAGTGGTATTCCAGAGCACAGCTTGATGTCTGTTATTTAAGTAGGATAGGAACCATTTTATAGCTAGTGCGTCAAGTGACATAGATTTCAGAATGTTTATGAGTATATTGTGATTTACCATGTCAAAAGCTTTGGACGGGTCAATGAAAAGTGCAGAGGAGAGCATGTTAAGGTTGCGGTTTTTGTTGATGGTGTCCATGAAGGAGAGGAGGGCAGTAGTAGTGCTGTGGGAAGGTCTGAAGCCATGTTTGGAGTTGGAGAGCAGGTTATTATGGAGAAGGTGGTCTAATAATTGCTTATGGATGCATTATAAAACTAAGCAATTTATGCATCAAGAAATACAGGATTTTTGCTGAGAAATTAAAATTTCTGTCAAGGATTCAGGTTCTGAGTATTTTTTACCACTGAACATTAATGACAGTATCCTAAACTGTAATATTTTTTGTCACGTCATGCTAGGCAATGGAGTGAAAGTATCTGCTATAATCCTGTTGATCGAAGATATTACACTGGGGAACACTTTAATGCTTCTAGCGTTTGGAGGCGGTAGATCTCTGCTTGAAAACCTGAATATGTTCTTACCTCAGTCAGAATTTATGATCAGGGTTTTGACTGCATCTTTTTCAGCTCACACAGAAGTCATAAGAAGCTTCAATGGTAATTAAGAAGGGGACAGTACCTTCACAGCTGTCAGAATCATTATCCTCTGTATGTTATGGATCTGTTGTTGTGAGCTGCATATTTCTGTGCTGTAACCTTTGCACAAAAAGGTTGTAAATAAAGGACCCTGACTGTGGTTTTGCTCTACATACTAAATTTCAGCATTACTGCCACCGTTTTTTTTTTTTTTTGGTATCTTGGCAGTTAACCTGATATTTTTCTCTGCAATACAGCAATACAGCAATTCTAGGTTACATTTCGGAATGTTCCTCCTGCTGAGCATCATTTTCAGATCTAGCAGCTGTTATGGCTATTGCCATCCTGTTTCTTCTTCTTTATAATATTTTGGCCTTACTATAGTTTTTGTGGTGGGGTCTGTCACTGGACATTAGTAGTGTGAGATTGCTTTTTTATGCCTTTATGGTCATAATGTGCAATATATTTTGGAACATAATTATTTAAACTATATGGTGTCCTACGTTTTGTATGTGTTTCAAGAAACTATTCTTTAGCAAATCATAACATTCTCCAAGATACAACCCAAATGCTCAAAACTAGATAGGAATAGTGGATATTTACAATCAATGTGTGTGTGTGTGTGTGTGTGTGTGTGTGTGTGTGTGTGTGTGTGTGTGTGTGTGTGTGTGTGTGTGTGTGTGTGTGTGTATCCATAGCTATATTTTTCTGTGTCTGTCTATCTATACACACACACACACACACACACACACACACACACACACACACACACACAAAGAAACTTAACTTGCTCACTGCCTTGCACAGTTGCATCAAATGTAACTTGTAAGAAAAACAAGGACATGAAAATTGATTGGCAGCCTTTTTACATGCTCATCTTCAAGTCTCCTTGACAGGAATTTCAAGAAACAAATTTCACAACCATATGAACGCTCGTTTTAAACTGAGTCATAGAACTCCACCTACTACTTGCATATAGCTTGTTTCTCTGACACTGTTATCTCTGTCTTATAAATACATCACCTTTTCATCTGCACTCAGTAATAATATATTAAGTCCTTTCTTAAAGAAGTGTCTGTGTGATCATGACCCCCATGCACATACATACAACTCCCCATCACATAAAACAACATACTTTCTCAAAGTGTGAAAGGAGATTCTGACAAGGTCTGCCACTCACTCCCTCTTCAGAAGTTTCACAATTACTTTCCCTATTTGTCAGTAAAGTGTATTTTTTGAGCATCTGTTAAACAGAGACTGCCAGACTGACAGCTGAATCTCAGTCCAAAACAGCAACTATTTAACAAAGGAGGCAATAACATCATATAATTGTGTGCAATTGCTACTATCAACACTCCTATATGCATTCCCAATTCTAGCAAACTTCCGTAAAACTGACCTTGCCAAGCTTGAAATCTGCTATAACAAAATCTCCAAATTTTGGAGTGGAATTATTACTACATTGTGGATGGACGGATCCTGACCTGGTGGAGAATTGTATTTTGCAAATTTGCCAGTAATGCTTCTATATGTCCCATCACTGTCTATCACTCAAGCAGCTTGATTGGCTAGAACTCCCTCTATTACTTCAATTTAAGCAACTAATTGTAGCTCCTAAAATTCTCCACCACCCAGAAAAGTCCCCAGCCCTCAAAGACATTATTCAGCTATACTATGCATCTAGATCCCTTCACTCCAACAATAAATGTCTCCTCCAAGTCACCAAAGCAAAAAAAACTCAGCAGGTGATGCCCTCTTCTCTAACTATATTCCCAAGCTTTGGAACACTCTGCCCAATCCACTAATGACCATTTCCACATCTAAACAGTTTTAAAAACTTCTAAAAACCCATTATGCGAACTCCTGGCTCTGCTTATGTTACAGTCCAGGTTAGACTCACCCAAACCACCCTTCCAGCCCTCCTTCACTACTGCACTAGACCACCTCTTTAAACATTGAAGTCATTCAATTAACTCCTCGTAGATTTTTATGTCAAACTTATGTCTATCCATTTCTAATGTCTTTATTCAAATCTATATCTCCTTGTGCAAAGGTATATGCACTGAAGATAACTACAAACCCTCATGATTAAATGTTCTTGCTATAGTTCCTGTTGTTTAACTCCTGTGAAACTATTACTGTTTTAAATGTTCTTGCTATAGTTCCCATTGTTTAGCTCCTGTAAAACTATTAATGTTTTAAAGTTATGTATCAAATTAATGTTTTTAAAATGTGTTCTACTATACTATCTACTAATGAATACGCACTGTATGACATTGGAGCTTTTCTCTCCGGGCCTCCACTGAAAAAGGACACATGTCTAGATGGACTTTCCCATTAACAAATGTAAAATAAAATAAATAAATTCAGAGATCAGGCAATTACTGATGTGCACGTTTTCTTGGTTTTCTTATCTCTGTTCTGTTGTGCTTGGCATAAAGTGCATCCCTAAACTGTTTGTTTATTAGAGTTGTGCTGAGCTGTGCTTTTGATTGTATGAGTTCAGTGAGCTGTGGTGATGTTGCACAAGGCTTAATTGCCTGCAAGAAATCAAGCTGAGACTCCAATTATTGAAGATAGCTCATCTTAACAGAGCTGTTTCGTATGGATGCAATTCATTGCCTGTAAATGTTTTCAAATCAGAAAGCTGTGGGCTACAGTGTAATGTAGTGTTTTGAAATGTCTTAGATTCTACTCAGCTATATGACTGCAGAGTTAATGTAAAGATGGTATAGTAAGTGAGGTCTCTCAAATGGGCAATATGGGTGGTATTCCTCTCCTTTGGGGTTCTACAAGACACCAAAGCCCCCTTCATAATGTATACTGTGTTCTGTATTTTCTTTTCAAACGGGTACCTGTCAATTACAAGTTAAATGTACACAGTTTTGTTTTTTTTTTAATTGTTTACTTACATTTCACCAAAGTCGGTGCCTCCCTAATCTGCTTCTCTAATCTGTCTTATTTTAACAAGTGGGTTAACTGGTGTTTTCAAGTGTTTTGGTTCAACAGATTAAGTTGCAGTCACTTGAAGTTTGTCAGTTTAGCCCACATCCAAAAAAACAAAACAGTAAAACATAGGAAGTAAGCTCACACAGCAGACATAGTATTGTTTATGCTTTTGTTTTTAGCTCTGTAAGCTTATTAAACACAAGTTCCCATTTCAGGGACAACCCTGGATCACTGCCTGATTGAGTAACTTGCTTGGAATCATACAGTTGGGCAAACGGAGAGTGAGTAAATCAAAACCCAAACAGGAAAAAAAAACATTAACAGCTCAGTGTTAATCCTCTGCAAATTTACATTTTTTTTGGCTGCATTTCCCATTCCCATAGTTAGTGCTTTCTTAATTAGGGTGTCTACAGATTTTTTCTTTTTATGTTTTTAACCAGTTGGTTATCTGTGTGACCTTTTAACTCTTTGTTTTAGTTTGTTAGTTGGGATATTTTGTAGACACCCTAATGTTTATGGATATCAACTGGGTATGACAACCCTGTGTTTCCAAAGGTCAAACATTCCTCTAATGCTGTGCTGATGATGTCATAAGAAGGCAGAAACATGCATGTCCACAGCTAGAGGGGTTTAGCTTTAATGGCCTGAAATAGTCCATAAATAGACTTAAAATGAAAGTAAAAGAAAAAGTCATGGACATTCAGAATTGCCATTTAGCTGAAACACCTGATATCCTTAAGGGGTGATTTGCATATGTCCCATGAGGCCTCTGATGCAAGAGGTTTAAGCTATTACACAGTTAGAAGTCTAGCTTTGCTAGGTTTTTCTTTTTGAGTTTTTTAAAAATGCTTGCAGCAAATGTAACAAGCAGGTGCTACAGTTCATACCCTGCCTCCATAGAATGCCGCAGAGCTCATGTTTTAGTTTAAAAAATTATTTTAAACTGCTTTCGACATATGTAACAACAGTAGTTTATACACTGCCTGCACAGATCACTACAACACTCATGTTTTATTTAAAAAAAATCTTTTAAACTGCAGCAAACTGCTTCCTACAAATATAGCAAACAGTTGTTTTTTTTTATTTTGAATGCCTGTAGCTGCCATCCTCCCCACCTTTTAAAATCTTTACCATATGATGAATGTCTTAGAGTGAAACGGTTATGTAATAACAGTTCTGAGCTTGTTAGAGAATTAAACATAACAGCTGAGCTATTTGTTAAGAGAGGTTATTGTAAGCATGATGTATATGCTTCTTTGGATGGAGTAAGAAGGAGCCCTCAAAATCGATCTGTACGGGTAAGAAATCAGGAGCTGAATAGACCTACTACTAATACAGTTAATAATCTTAGAAAGATATATGTAGTTACCACCTATGATATTTTATCAAGTGAGGTAAAGGAAGCAATTAAATATTACTGGGGCTTTTTTGTTAAAGTTCAAGGAATTTTCAGATGTACTATATAAAATTCCTATATTTTCATACCGTAAGGGGAGGAGTATTAAGGATATTTTAGTACACACTTGTTTCTCTTTGCCTGACTGTAAAATAAATCAAATTCCTAATTTAGTTGGCACTTTTCCTTGTGGAAGATGCATTACATGTAAATATGTATGTAGGACATTCGAATATATTAATGGAGTGAGTTTTAGGGTAAACCATAAGTATTCTTATAATACGGAAGGTGTTATTCATGCACTCAAATGTCCTTGTGGCATGATTTATATAGGTGAGAGCAAGATGTCTTTCAAGCTTAGAGTTCAGGAACATGACAGGGACATCAAAAATGGTAAGCTTGAGAGCCCTCTTGCTGTACATTTTAAGGATTGCCACAATACAAATCCAGAGGGCTTGCAAAGTACCATTTTGGAACATATTCCTGCTAAAAGATTTAGTTTTGATATAAAGAAAATACTTTTATATAAGGAAACTATATTTATATTGAAGCATGGGACACTTAGCCTTATTGGTATTAATGTCGAGTGCAATTGGAGAGTTTTACTTTAATCTAATTAAGATTTAATTGTGTAATTGTTAGTTAATTGATTTTATTATTTAAACTTGAGTATTAGGATGTTTTTGTATTCTCCTTTGAAGGCTCTTGCCGAGGCGCTAGAAGTTTTAATAAATATGGTGTTTGGATCCTGTTTCTTTGTTGTTTTTATCAGCTTCCAGTTTACTGTTTCTACCTCCCTGTTTTGTTGCTTTGCCAGTTGGTTTATACCCTACCTGCATGGACCACTACAGTGCTCATATTTTTCATTAAAAAAAGGATAAATGTTTTTTAAACTATAGCAAACTGTTTGCTACAATGTACATTAAAGATGGATCGTATTGGCTGATCGCGTTCCCCAACACTTTGCACTCAGGGATGTTACCTCTCTCACCCGCCATAAGCTACACTATTATCTGTCATTTCCTATTCATCAGAACCAAAAAATACTACCACAAAAGGTGGACTTTGAATTATATAGTTTCTTTTAAGATGAGTTCTCAAGAATCTACATTATGCTAACATATCTACTCTGTACACTGTGCACTAAGAGGCTGAGTTTCAAATGTTATTGTTTAAATGTATGTTTTATGAATATATTCATGTAGTCATAAAAATCCAGCTCATAATGGGAAAGTACATGGGGGATAAGAATAAATAAGATGTAAATGATGACTGGGTTTACATTATACTGAAATAGGAATTCATCAGTCAGACTACTACCTTTAAATGTGGGTAAGCATTATGTCCATGATACTTCTCAGAGTATCTTGTTGTTCTTATAAAAAATCTACAGTTCATTTGAAATATTTTGTAGCATAAAAACTGAAGTGGTGATTGCAATTATAGTATAAAGGCCATTTACTCTTAAACAATTGATAAAATATTTCTGGTTAAAAGAAGACCACTTTAGTAATTGTGCCTGTACATTAGGCCTGGCATCATTGCATGTTATACATTTGTTATATAAACAATTGTGCCTTGTACATTAAGCCTGGCATTACTACATGTTATACATTTGTCATATACAGAATTGTGCCCTGTACATTAGGCCTTGTCATTGCATGTTATACATTTGTTATATACAATTAGTTGATTGATTAAAACAAGACCACTTTGGTTATTGTGCCCTATACATTAAGCCTGGTATAACTGCATGTTATACATTTGTTATATACAATTAGTTGAATGGTTAAAACAAGACCACTTTGGTTATTGTGCCCTGTACATTAAGTCTGGTATCACTACATGTTATACATTTGTTATATACAGAATCATGCCCTGTACATTAAGCCTGGTATCACTGCATGTTATACATTTGTTATATACAGAATTGTACCCTGTATATTAGACCTGGTATCATTGCATGTTATACATTTGTTATATACAATTAGTTGATTGGTTAAAGCAAGACCACTTTGGTTATTGTGCCCTGTACATTAAGTCTGGTATCACTACATGTTATACATTTGTCATATACAGAATTGTGCCCTGTACATTAGGCCTGGTATCATTGCATGTTATACATTTGTTATATACAATTAGTTGAATGGTTAAAACAAGACCACTTTGGTTATTGTGCCCTGTACATTAAGTCTGGTATCACTACATGCTATACATTTGTTATATACAGAATCATGCCCTATACATTAAGCCTGGTATCACTGCATGTTATACATTTGTTATATACAGAATTGTGCCCTGTACATTAAGCCTGGTATCATTGCATGTTATACATTTGTTATATACAATTAGTTGATTGGTTAAAACAAGACCACTTTGGTTATTGTGCCCTGAACATTAAGCCTGGTATCACTACATGTTATACATTTGTCATATACAGAATTGTGCCCTGTACATTAGGCCTGGTATCATTGCATGTTATACATTTGTTATATACAATTAGTTGATTGGTTAAAACAAGACCACTTTGGTTATTGTGCCCTGTACATTAAGTCTGGTATCACTACATGTTATACATTTGTTATATACAGAATCATGCCCTGTACATTAAGCCTGGTATCACTGCATGTTATACATTTGTTATATACAGAATTGTACCCTGTATATTAGACCTGGTATCATTGCATGTTATACATTTGTTATATACAATTAGTTGATTGGTTAAAACAAGACCACTTTGGTTATTGTGCCCTGTACATTAAGTCTGGTATCACTACATGTTATACATTTGTCATATACAGAATTGTGCCCTGTACATTAGGCCTGGTATCATTGCATGTTATACATTTGTTATATACAATTAGTTGATTGGTTAAAACAAGACCACTTTGGTTATTGTGCCCTGTACATTAAGTCTGGTATCACTACATGTTATACATTTGTCATATACAGAATTGTACCCTGTACATTAAGCCTGGTATCACTGCATGTTATACATTTATTATATACAGAATTGTGCCCTGTACATTAAGCCTGGTATCGTTGCATGTTATACATTTGTTATATACAAAATTGTACCCTGTATATTAGACCTGGTATCACTACATGTTATACATTTGTCATATATAGAATCATGCCCTGTACATTAGGCCTGGTATCACTGTATGTTATACATTTGTTATATACAGAATTGTACCCTGTATATTAGACCTGGTATCATTGCATGTTATACATTTGTTACATACAATTAGTTGATTGGTTAAAACAAGACCACTTTGGTTATTGTGCCCTGTACATTAAGCCTGGTATCACTGCATGTTATACATTTGTTATATACAGAATTGTGCCCTGTACAGTAAGCCTGGTATCATTGCATGTTATACATTTGTTATATACAAAATTGTACCCTGTATATTAGACCTGGTATCATTGCATGTTATACATTTGTTACATACAATTAGTTGATTGGTTAAAACAAGACCACTTTGGTTATTGTGCCCTGTACATTAAGCCTGGTATCACTGCATGTTATACATTTGTTATATACAGAATTGTGCCCTGTACATTAAGCCTGGTATCATTGCATGTTATACATTTGTTATATACAAAATTGTACCCTGTATATTAGACCTGGTATCATTGCATGTTATACATTTGTTACATACAATTAGTTGATTGGTTAAAACAAGACCACTTTGGTTATTGTGCCCTGTACATTAAGCCTGGTATCACTGCATGTTATACATTTGTTATATACAGAATTGTGCCCTGTACATTAAGCCTGGTATCATTGCATGTTATACATTTGTTATATACAAAATTGTACCCTGTATATTAGACCTGGTATCATTGCATGTTATACATTTGTTATATACAATTAGTTCATTGGTTAAAACAAGACCACTTTGGATATTGTGCCCTGTACATCAAGCCTGGTATCACTGCATGTTATACATTTGTTATATACAGAATTGTACCCTGTACATTAAGCCTGGTATCACTGCATGTTATACATTTGTTATATACAGAATTGTACCCTGTACATTAAGCCTGGTATCACTGCATGTTATACATTTGTTATATACAGAATTGTGCCCTGTACATTAAGCCTGGTATCATTGAATGTTATACATTTGTTATATACAGAATTGTGCCCTGTATATTAGACCTGGTATCATTGCATGTTATACATTTGTTATGTAAAATTAGTTGATTGGTCATAAGCAGTCTAAGTTCTTAGATTTGAAGTCTAATTTTATAAGGCTGATTTCATCCTTTCAATCCCCAGTCTCATTTTCTGTCAAAGCCATAAGGCACAGTTTCAAAATCATTGTACAATTACTATTATACTGGTGACTTACTCTGACACACTCCAGTAATGGGAACAGAGGATAACTAAGGAAGTAAGCTCATTCCAAAGACTGGATGCAGAAAATTAAACAAATCAGTGCTTTTTTGACCATTGTATAGAAAACAGGGACCATGGATTCAGATCTGAAGTGGTCCTCAAACACAAAACGATGGTGATGGAACCATTGCTTTATCTCGATGGATGGAATTCACAAATGCTCACTGCATTGTCCTAAACGAAGTCTTGATGAGCAGGGTGTGAGCAGTTCTGAAAACAGCTACATGCCGAGTCCAGCTAGAAAACAAGACACAACCAAGATATGTGCTAATGACCATATAATAAGCTGTGATGTACGCTATGTAAAAAATAATGTCAATTCTGATACATATAAATGATGCACAATTGTGTTGCTCACACATTAGCAATGAACACAGTCATATGCTTGTGTTCAAGCAGTGAAAAACTCAAAAAAGATGTTGAGTTGCTGCAGTAATTGTAAGCATGTATTTGCATGAGTCTCATACAGCAGCTACTTCTGTCTACGGTGTGAGATGTTCCCCCTCCCAGGGCACCAGGTCACAGTCAACATTTCATGTCCTCCATTGATAGATAAGGACCAATGTAGCTTTGTGGAGATGAGTCAAACATTTGACAACATTAATAGAACAATGATGATCCAGAGAAAAAAAGGAATGTAAGAAAATACTGCTGTTCTTGGTAGGTCTTGATGCAGAGAAAGCATTCAACAGAGTTAGCTGGGATTTTATGAGTAGGGCAATGGAAACATCTGCATTTCCTGATACAATAATTGGAAGGATATATGAGGGATCAGAGGCAAAAATCAAAGTGGGAGCATTCCTCTCTAATAAGTTGTATCTGAGGAAAGGAATCAGGCAGGGGTGTCCCCTTTTTCTTTGCTATTGGCAAAGAAAATAAGGGACTGAGAAATTCAAGGATATAATTGGCAGGGTGTTCAAGAGCAGTTGGTATTATTTGCAGATGATATTATTGTGCACCTGATGGAACCAGAGAAGGACATCTCAGTGTTGTGGAATATTCTGAGACGGTTCCATTTTTTCTGGATACAGAATTAATAAAGATAAAACAAATGCTATAACTATAAATTGTGTACCCACACATGAATTGGTCCAGCAATACCCATATTTATAGGGTCATGATAAAATGAAGTATTTAGGAATATGGATTAAAAAGGATTCTGTTATGGCAGCTAAGGATATGTGGGAAGAGACTAAACAAAAGATAATACAAAAACTGAAAACCTGGAAGCTCTTGCCTATGGATATGGATAACAAGATACAAGCAGAAAAAATGTTTTTATTCCCTTTAGTTTTAGAGATAGGTCAGAAATATCTTTATCAATGAGAGGAGAAGCTATTGATAATAATTAATAAAGAACTGAAAGATATTAGTTGGGAGGGGAAGAGGTCAAGAGTCAAGTGGGATAAGGTGATCCTCCCAAGAAAATAAGGACGTTTAGGATTACCTAATTTGAAGGGATGTTTCAGAGCTATGTAGTTAAGGCTCTTATACATAACACAAGCAGAAAGCTACAATTCAAGGTGGAAAGGGATGATGATTAAGCAGTGGGGGTAATTGAAGAAATAAGGAAAGAATGGGATTTTGGACTCTGTTCCTTAAGGAGAATAACAACAGTCATACAGAATATTATATTCATAAAGTCACAGAAAGTATGCTAAGAACGATGCCAACAGGGGACTAGAGAAAAGAGATTCTGTTTATACTGATGACTGCAATTAGGGGTGCAGAGAATAGACCAAAATGGAGCTGGAATTTACTTGAGAAAGCTAACAAAGGAACTAATATATCAGGAACAAGTAATCAGGGAAGGAAAGGTAATAGAATGAGAAGAGGCCAAGAATACAATTTGGTTCCAGGCTAGTGATCGCCTTCCCTATCAGGTATTGATATCAAAATAGACAAAGAGAAAGGGAGAGGAAACCTAAATGAAGTACCTGCACTGGTTGAGTTTTTAATTAAATCTAGTACAGCTGTTAAAAAAGGGATAATTAGTAGGGCATATAAAATATTGCACAATAACTATAGGAATCAATTAGAAGAAGTCAGAAAAGATTGGCAAAAGAGATTAGATATACAATTCATAAAGAAAAATTGGAGGACATGTGTATTCCTCCCAACTATATAACAAAGTCTAGAATATTTAGGATTTTTGCCTGAAAATATTTGAATAGCTACTTTTATACCCCAAGCAGACTCCAAAGAATTTTTCCTCAGGTAGATAGCAAATGTTGGAAGTGAAGTGTAATAGGGAAGAAAAAGGTAACTGGGTACATATGTTTTGGAAGTGTAATGTGCTGGTAGACTTTAAAAATTCCCTAGTGAGTGCTCTGTCAGGAATACTGGGTAAGAAAATGAGTGTAACTAAGGACATGATTTTTTTGAGTTGGGATACAGGATCCGAACTGCCTAGAACACAGTAATGTCTTGTTAAGTTTAATTCTTATGGCTGCCAAAAACGCAATTACTAGAAAATGGAAATCAAAATCTAAACCAACTCTACTTAAAGTAGTGAATATTGTAACAGAGATAAAAACAGGAAATGGGATCTTTAGAAAAGGGTAGGACTAAATTATATAGAAAAAATGAAAACTGTGGGAATACTACATGTAGAAAATGTTTTGGAGGAGGAGTGAGGTTTAAGAGAAGGTGGAAATTGAATAATGTATGCAATGTTGCTTAGGTTATACAGCATATATATTGTTATATATCTTATAATGTGTGTAAATGTGAAATTGTTATTATAGCTGATCACTTATATATGAATGTAAGTTTGTCTACGTCACAAGTGATAATTCAATAAAGGTGACACTGACACTGATATAATGTGCCATTATGGAGCACACATCTCAACCTATTAAAGCAAGAAATCTGGACAAAGTCATAATTAAAAGTGGGACAAAGGCCCAAAAATAGGAACAATTTTTAAATATTGCTCTTACAAACTTAGAAAGCTGATAGAATAACAGGTTTTGCATTAACATGGATTTTCTGATGGGTATGAAGTCTGAAACTCAAATGTCTGTCATTATTTTCTAACTTCAATCTTTAATGATTTCCTACCAATTTGCCAGAAAAACCACAATTTTATGAAAAATGGACCAAAAATATGAGGCAAAAATATGGACATTCTGCGAAAATCTGTACAGCTGAGAGGTAGTATGAAGTCAATAGGGGCACCGCACAAAAAAATAGTGGCCATGTGTCACCCTCATTTGCAGCCCCACCGGAGTTTTGGAGAACCCATCCCAGTGTATACTAAGGTATCTATGGCTTTATGTATATTAACTACAGGGACCTTTCAGCAGTCAACAATGGACACAGTGGGGATATCTCATGCATCTACCTTGAAAATACTGTCTGCCAATTAGTTTCAATCAGGCTTTCAATCAGTTTCCATTCCCATTGCTCATGTTACAAGTTACATTTGATGCAACTATGTAGGACAGTGAGTAAGTCAACTTTGCTAGTGTGTGTGTGTGTGTGTGTGTGTGTGTGTGTGTGTGTGTGTGTGTGTGTGTGTGTGTGTGTGTGTGTGTGTGTGTGTGTGTGTGTGTGTGTGTGTGTGTGTGTGTGTGTGTGTGTGTGTGTGTGTGTGTGTGTTTCTATAAATATATACACACACATATACATAAACAGAGTACGCTCATGCACATTGTTTATAATTATCCACCATTCCAATTTAGTTTTAAATGTTCAAGTTCTATCTTGGAGAACATTATGCTTTGCCAAAGAACAATTTCTTCACACCCATACAACCAGTTACTTAATGCCATGCACTCCATCAACTGTCAGGTGCTCTGTAATGCATAGGGTAGCATCTACAGTGTGTGAGGGGGCATCTGGGCAGTTTCTATGACTCACACATATGGCACACATGTGACCATTACCAACAGTTTGTGAGTGGTAACGTCCCACAGGGATATCTAGTGGAATATAGGATAATTAGAAACCTGCATAACCCAAAAGAGCAAGGTTACACCCATGTCCATTTGCAAACCCGAAACATCATACAGTGGATGCCTGCACTGTTGAAATAATAGTTCCACTACCTGAATATATCTGGTGGAGTCCTGTAGAATGATTCTGCCAGATGGAGGCCAGCACAATGCAACATGGCACTACCTAAGAGGCAGCACATTACACATAGCTTTACTACATAAATATATAAGAGTTAATAAGATACAGGCAGTAAAAATGATGCATGAAAAATCACCAGACTAGATATTTTAATGCATAGCCCAGCCACACTGTGTATCAGATATAGGCAGCCCACATCAGAATTTCATAAGAGCAGGGCATTCCTATCATCATTTGCAGAGGTGGGGGAGCAACTTATACTACATAACTATGCTATAATTAAGCAGCTACACACAAGTAATAATGATGCATGCAAACACACCAAACTGTGTTTGCCCCTGCATTAGACATAGGCAACCCAAGTCAGAATGTTGTAAGGGCATGGCACAGTTATCATCAGTTACACAGCTGGGATAAGGAGTACAGGAGTGCATGTCCTTCACAGGGAAATGTGTGAGTGCTGAGGTGTAATAAAACAAATCAGTGCACTTATGGTCAAGTGTATAGATGTTTGGTGTGTGTTGGGGTGGTTACTAGGTCAAAGGGCCTAGCACTCTGTGTGTGTGGTGCATAGCCTATGGGCACTGGTGTTTGCTTGTGAGTCTTCAGGGACACAGCCTTAGAACACTGGCCAGCACTACACCATGCCTTACTGGATAGGTCCAAGGCATGCATGCCAGAGGGTTCAGCTTCTCATGCACACCTCCAACCCACATGAACTAGCTATGTCAGAGGTTGCACTGGTTAGATGTCAGTGTATTGGTCAAACATGGTAGAAGTCTGCTAGAAGAGGTATCAGCAAGGCCACAACCAGTGGAATAGCCTCTCCTGGCTGTAGACACAGCTACAACTGATATAGCATTGGAAGTGTTACCACTGCAAGAGCAGGACCTGACCCATCCACAGACAGGTCAGCTATCATCTGAGGAAGTGACAGATGAACAGCCATAAGCACAGCATCTCTCCCAGAACAGAAACTGCATGGTCTAATATGTCTTTCTTCCTGCCCAATGAGTCACACACATGGTTCATGCAGTCCCATAAGTAAGTACTGCCTGGATATCCCACACAACCAATGTCAATGCCCTGGTGCAACTTGACTGTGCCTCCATGATGGCCTTTCACATACATTGGGTGGCAACTACTGATGCACCAACTCTAGGAGAAGGGCAGTAGCCATGCCTCCTGCAAGCACCACTACAGACCCTTAATGTTGAACCTCCTGTCCACAATGGTTAGGGGCAGATTTTGACATGTCTGTACCTGGGGCTGCTATATTTCATGTGATCTACAGTGTCCCCATCAACCTGTCAACTCTCAGATGGTAATATGTGGATCTGAACAGGCATATGAACCTATAAAAATCTTGATGATTGGATGGGAAATAGGAAATTCACCCCGGGGATCACCTCTGTAGCTCTGCTCAATAGGGGCACAGGAAAATTATTTTCTTGGGTGGCAAAAGCCAGGTTACCTTTTTGGCTTGGCTTGTATAGACCCTAGGGCTGATAGCCTAGTACCTACCTATGAACCTATGAACTTATGAACCTATGGAGACTGTGCCCATAGTTTGAGAGTAGGAGATGGCAGGGTCACACACCCTTTGTCCAACAAATGCTCTAAAACCACAGAGTGTGCCTGCTCATCATCCAAGGATAAGGCTCCTCCAACATCAGATGGGGTAGATCCACAGTGCTGGTGCCAAACAATGGCTCACCTGTGAATACAACAAAACAAAACATATACAGTGTAAGTATAACCAAGCACCACAACTAAGTGTTGTCATTACAACTATTAATAAAAATAACTAGATGTAAACATGCCCATACCTTGCACAGGTGGTCATGCACCTCAATGCCAGATGTAACTATATGCAACAGGTGGGATAAGTATTATAAACAGTAATGTTACTAACAGCTACAAATGGGTGATATAATAAAGGTAGGACTACATATCTGTGGCATCAGCTGTAGAAATCCTCTGGAGCCTCTCCACCTCTAACCCGACATCCAGCATAGCACTGTGGAACTCCGGGGAGGTGGTACTGGCTTTGTTCAAGGCCAGGGACTCCTCAATCTCTGTAAGTGATAAAACCATTGACTGACCACCACCTGTAGGCCTCAGCACTCATGCCAGGTCTTCACGCTGTTGGAGGCATTACTTATCACGTCACTGGGTCTGCATTGGATCGTATCATAGTTGCAGCCCTGGCCACCCACTGGATTTACATCCTGAACAACATGTCACCAGACACTGGGGGGATTTTCAGTGGTATACAATGCAATGATCCATCTACCAGGAAGAAGGACAGCCTGTAATACCACCTCATTCTCAGCCTTGGTAAACTGAGACTTTTGGCTTGATCTGCTCTAAGCTGCTTGTGCCTTAGTCATATCCCTGTTGATATGGAAATGCCAAAATTAGCAGGCATAATCCCACATGAGTAGTACTCGCCATAATATTATCAAAATGTTACTAATAGGCACATAAGTCACAAGTGAGTCCTATGGCCTGTCATCAACAAAACGTGCAGCCACAAAAATCAAAATAAAAATCTTATACACACACACACGCACACACACACATACACATACACACACACACACACACACACACACACACACACACACACACACACACACACACACACACACACACACAAAACTTTCTCACTAATTATAGTAACCACATGTTTGAAGATAAACAACAGTACATTGGCAAGTGACAATGCTCACAACAAACAAATGTACTTTGCTGGCATGCTTGTATGGCCAGTACACATGTGGGGCAATTTACCTTGCAGACAGCTTAGAATAATTCAGCTGCAATGACTGAAAACATGAAACAGTCCTTTTTATCTCCTGCAAGTACACAGAAGATATAAATGATAACATAGACCCAAGAAGCTGAGGTGCCAGAAGATGGTGAAGGCTGGGTGGCAGAGGTCCAGAGGGGAGTGTAGTGACATGAAAAGGGCATTTTTTACTTTTTTCTTCTACTGTTAACTGTGATAAAAGATGTACACATATGATATGTGCTGAGTAGCTGCATTTATGACAAACTCTTGTTGCATTAAGAATAATTCCACATAAATTTCATAGTAAAATTATAAATGAAACTACTGTCTCTCATCACTCCATTCCAAGTGTGAATGGGACATGTACTTTAACCTGAAGTTTTAATGGGCAACATTAAACTTTGATGTCTGTGAGTTATTTGGGCATTGCAAAACAAACTACACAGTGGTGAAGAACAATTGCAATTGCTATATGGCATGGACTCTATGGTTTCAGTCTATTTCTGGTCATAGTCCAGGCAGCCTAATGCACACTTTACTTTCTTGGGTGGCATAAGCTATGGAACCTACCTATGAAACTATGTAGTGAAGACAGGTTGACAATTTCAAAATTCAGAATAAAAATTATGCATTGAGTGGTCAGTACTATAGTCAGAAATAGACTAAAACCAGAGTTCATGCTTGCGTTTCCTCTGGTATGTCCTAGAGTGTTGGGGATAATAAATGCTGGTTTCTGAGTTTGATTAAAAGAACACACACACAGAGACACAGCCACAGACTTTGCTACTTAAACTTGCATTATGAGTTTTCAGTCCAACTAGCACTTCAACTGTAGAAAATAGTATGGAAATAAAATCCAGATTTACATGTAATCATTTTGGGTTGTAGAAAAGTTCAGTTGTGTAAGTAAATTTACTATAACAGTAGATGGTCAAATGATCCCTGCTACAGTAGCCTAAGCTATACATTGTATGTCCTGCAAAACTTCAGGGCACCTTCCACTCAGTCAAACCATTAGCCTGAGCTGAGCTGGCTAAAAAGACAGGTTTTGGTACTGAGATCTTCAGAATGCCAGCTGAGAGAGGGAGTCTGAGCCCTGAGAAGACATAGCTAGAAATAACAAAACAAAAATGCCCACACCCTAGAATAAAAATACACCAAAAGGGGGGGTGGGTGGATTGAGGGGGTGGCTACTGCAGCAGTGATCATTCCAAAATCTACTGCTATGGTAAATTTATTTACACAACTGTACTATGTTCTTTATATTGAGCATTGCTTTGATAGCCTAAGCAATGTGGTTAGAATACTGTAGCTTAACTGGGAGTTGGAAGAAGGGTCCAGGAAGCCCTGGAGAATGGTGCTAACAAAACTTGACCTAGACCTGGAGAAGGAATTTAACTTGTGCTTTGTAAATGTATGCACAGAGGACTAAGTTGCTGCTTCTAGAATACTTCTATAATTCAACCCTTCCTGAAAAGCCATAGATTAAACCAAGGCATGACAGAATATGGCTTGACCCTTCCTGGAATAGTTTTACTGCAGTGGGAATAACAAAAGGTAAAAGCCCAAGATATCCATTTGGAAACGGTCTGCTTTGACACAGGTTGTCTTTCTCTTTACCTTAAGAAGAAATGAACAACTGAAAGGAAGTTCAGAAAAATTTTGTAATGTCAAGATAGAACCTGAACTGTCTGTGGACATCCAAGGTATGAAGTATCCTTTATCCCTCATGCTGGGGTTCAGGGAATAACACAGGTATATGGATAGTTTGGCTTTAAGTAAATCTGAATGCCACATTAAGCATAAAAGAAGGATTACTTCTCAAGAAAACCCTGTCCTGTGGAAAATAAAATAAGGTTGAGCTACCATAAGAGCTTACAATTCAGATATTCATCTTGCAGAGGTCAGAGCAAAGAGTAAAACTCTTTTCCATTTTAAGAACCTCAAGTTAGCCAGATGAGCTGGTTCAAATGGAGCAAGTGTTAGCTTCTCTAACAAAATTAATGTCCCAAGTAGGAGCCACTGTTTTTTCTTGGAGGTGTCTTATGCAAAACCCCTTTAAAAATATGTTGATATGGGAATGTCTTGAAAAAGGGGATCTACGGTCAGACATTCTGAAATGACAAACAAATGAACCTTGATAGAGGAGTAAGACAGGCAAATAGAAAAGCAACCCACAAATACTGTAAAACAAGTGAAACACTACTCTGAATGGGTTCAGGTTATGTTTTTTGCACCCGCTAGAAAACCTTTTCCATTTGCTAATATATGCTTTTCTAGTAGAGGGCTTTCTTGCCCCCATTAGTACCTGCTGCATATCCTCAGTAAACAGGTGCCCAAAAGGTACTAAGACCTTAAGATCTAGGCAGGCAATTAAAGTTGTTTACAGTTGGGAAATATCAAATATCCCGGTTCTTTTTTTTTTTTTTAAGAAGAAACATCTTTATTAAATTATCACTTATGACATAGGGAGTCATACATTTATATAAATGAAAACAAACCGTATTAACATATTTTAAGTTGCAAATATTATACATTGCTTATAATCTGTCCAGTCATTGTCAATCAAATGTTACAATGCTTATTCAATTCCTGCCTTCCTTTAAACCTCATTCCTCCTTCAAAACATTATTCTGTATGTATTGTTCCCACAATTCCAATTTTTTTCCGTGTCATTTGTTCCTACCCTTTTCTAAAGCTCCCACTTCCAGTTGTTTTATCTGTGTCACTATATTCACCATTTCTAGTACAGCTGGTTTAGATTTTGATTTCCATTTTCTAGTAAATGCTTTTTTGGCAGCCACCAAAATTAAACTCAGCAAGGCCTTACAATGTCTAGGCAATTCTGATTCGGTATCTTACATCACAAAATCATTTCCTTCATTACACCAATTTGCCCACTCAGCATTTCTGATAGAATACTCTTCAGGGAATTTTTAAAGTCTGTCAACTCATTACAATCCAAAAAATTCTGTTCCTAATTACCTCTTTCATCTCTCATGACTAAATCCAATCTGTGAGGAAACTTGTGGTAATTGCCCCTGGCCAAGTCCAAAAGAAAGGATAAATGCTGTTGCCTGGGCCAGAAGGGAGTCACCATAATGATCTTGGGGGATTCCTTTTGAATCTTCAGAATTACCTTAAATATCAGAGAGGGTAGAAAACCATACAGGAATGCTCCTGTCCAAGGAAAGGAAAAGGCATCTATCTTCCAGGCCTTCTTGCATGAAGTCTTGGAGCAGAATTTTGCCAGCTGATTTTTCATTGGGAAGACAAAAAGGCCTACTTGAGAAACTCCCCACAGATGACTCAGATCTTGGAAGAGCCCCGATCTAGTTTCCATTCATGAAGGTTTGCCTTTTTCCTGCCCAGCTTGTCTGCCACACAATTTGTAGGATGCAGAGTGAGATTCTGCTGTAAAGCTATCTCCCATGATAACATGTCAAGTCTGCAAAGGAGGTAAGACCTGGTTCTTCCTTGCTTGTTTATGTACCATATCACTGCGGTATTCCTCTTGACAACTTGAAGTAGTCCTTGGGACCAAAGGTGATTTAGAGAGTTAAGTGCCTTGATAAGGGCAAACTTCTCCTTTATATTTATATACTTGTGTCTGTGTTGTCCTCCTTTATATTTATGCCCTTGTGTCTATGTTTGTGTCCCAGATACCTTGCACTTTATCCCCTTAGCTAAGCACAAGGTAACTGTGGTAACTCACTGTTTCGGAGCAGGAGGGGAAAGGGAGACACCTGGATTCAGGGTACTTGATGTCTCCACCAAGTGATTTCTATTCTCACACATCCCAGAAATGGAATCTGAAAAGATAACGGGCGTTGATGCTGGGACCAAAAGACTTCAGATACCATTGTATCTTTCTCATGTGGACTCTTGTTAGAGGTATCATGAGAATCATAGATGCCATGAGAACCAAAATCCTGAGGTATTCCCTCCCTTGCCCATTAAGGGGATCCCAACAGTCACAGAAGACATTGCTAACCCCCAGTCCATAGTGGCTGTATGTGTAACACCAGAAGGATTGAGGAAAAAGACCTGGAATAGATCTAAATGTAGATATATTTTTCCTGTGGAAGAAAATCTCTTTATGCTGAGGTTATCCCAGCCTGCATATGAGATTTCTTACCAAAGAGAGAGATTCCTGACACTTTGAAAAAGAGACTGCATAGATAAGCAAGATATCTAAATATGGAAATATTGAAAAATGTGGACACCATGTAGCCTGCAATGTGCTGTAACTGGAGCTAGTCACTTTCTGAACACCCTTAGGGCAGTGGATAGCACAAAAGGTAAGGCAGAAAACAGATAATGTGATTCAGGTACATAAAACCTTAAGAAACATATGAATTCTTGCTTGATGGATAGGAATGTGATGATAAGCATCTTTTAAATTTAAGGTTACCAAAATTCTCAAATGGAGAAGAAGGGATAAGAGATTGTGTTGTTAAAGGATCTTGAACTTGGGCACTATCTCAAACTGGTCCATAACTGCTCTCCAGGCATTTTAAACATTCTTGAATGAAAACCTTTTCTTCTTTGGGAAAAAGGAACTATTTCTATTACCCCCCCCCCCCACCACCACCACCACCACCACCATAAAGCATATGCTGCAGGAGGGAGCAGAGGGGTTTGGTCTGGGGATGTGGAATAATACCCTGTAAAGGAGGGCTCTCTTCCCACTGAGTCAGTCTCAAAACCCATTTGTCTGAAACAACCTGTTGCCGAAGAGATAGAAATGGAAAATCTGACTTTCTGGAAGGGATAAGAGACTGCTAGGCTGGGAGGCGGGACAAGGCCTCTGACTTGTTTTACTATACTTTGTTCTGGGGGGTTTCTGCTTTGTTTTAATGTCTGTTTACCAGCATATTGCTGAGACTGCTCGTTTTGTTTTGTTTCTTGCTGCAGTTGGACAAGTGAGCAAAATAATATTTGGAAGATTTAGAGAGGGAGGGATAAAAAAAATGGAGAGATTCCCTGTATATCAGCTTAACCTTCTCATCACATTTTTGATAACCTTTGCAACAGTGGGACCAAAGTCTCTATCCAAAGGTGAATTTAAAAGCTCATTTTACATCCTCTAGGAGATTCTGAGAATGAGGCCAGGTGAGCCTTCTCAGCACAGTACCAGTGGCAATTCACTAGATGTGGTTTCTATAGTCATAAACACACTTTAAATGATTGGCCTGAAAAGTCAAAGACACCAAACCACACAAAGCAGATTTTTCCTCCCATGGAGGAACTGCAGATAAAACATTTCTCATATTTTCACAGTTAGTCACAATAAACTTTAACATATGAGCCTGACTACTCAAAATTATAAAAATTAAAGTTGCAGAAGCAAATACTTTTCTCCAAGATTAAAAATTGTTTTGTGAAGGGTTAGAAATCATACCTCTCAACCTCTCCATGTAATAAATCTGTACAAGGACCAAAAATAGGAACACATTTTAAATGTTGCTCTTACAAAGTTAGAAAGTTGCTAGAATAACATGATTTGTGTTAGCATGCATTTTCTGAAGGATATGAAGTCTGAAACTCAAATACATGTCATTATTTAGTGACTTTAATCCTTAGATCACCCCAGTGATTTGTCTAAAAACACAACTGTTATGAGGAATAGACCAAAAATATTAAGCAAAAATCTGGACATTCTGTGAAAACCTGTACAGTTGAGAGGTATGGTTAGAGTTAAAATGTTTGGCAGCAGCTGGATTAACTAAAGCTGCTGGGCCATAAGTGTGTATAAAAACTTAAAATAGTGAGGAACTTTATGAATTCTATTTGCCTTTTTTATGGGCAGTAAGCTGAGTATCAGGAAAATTGCAGGCAGTGACACAAACTTTCTCCAGAAGTGACAAAGCTGGGGAAATGGATAAAGGTTCTGGAAATTCCTTCTGTAGCAGCTGATAATACTTTCTGGGGGACTGAGAATACTCAGTGTTCTTCCACTGGAATTCATTCACTTGGACATTCGTGAAATTGTCTCAGAGAAAGAGAATCATTGATAGGGAGATTCAGGTGACATGCTGTCTACTGAGCCTGAGGGGGGGGAAATGTACCTGTTCCATCACATTCCTCTCTGGTTTTAATTTCTTGAATCTCTCTGGGAAAATAGGAATCATTTTTAGTTTTACCAGACGCCACCTGATAAGAAAGGTCAAGAGCCTATACAATACCCTGAGCTGGACTTAATAAACTACTCCTGTCCAGTGAAACTGGAGCAGCAAAGCTATAAGTTTAGTTCTTTTTCTTTTTGTCAGGAAAATTAAGACAAACACATTTTAATGGCAGAAATAGCTCCCTCAGGGATGGGCACAACATTCTAGTTAAGCAGAGGCACTTTCCCTGCCCCTTCTTGCAACACCAACAATATTGTTTTTTGTTGCCCACTAAGGGGAGCCCAATAGCTGCAGAGGACATTACTACCCTCCAGTACATAGTGACTGTATTTGCCACACAGATGGGTCTAGGGAAAAAAGAGAGTGGTCTGAGGAATGAGCTTGGCCACAGCAGAGTCTCTCACCTGCATCTGAGGCAAATTACCAGCCTGCTGTGGTGGCAAGCACTGTTATAGAATTATCACTTAAGACACAGGCAAAGATATATGTATGCAAACAATGAATCTTTGAGGTATAACAAAATATTTATTGACAATTACTCAGATTACAATGTGTTGCCTGAGCAGCAGTAAACACTCCAAAATAGTGCTTTTTTGTGGTCAAAACCACTACACCTCCCATGCACTGGTATATTATAAGCACTTGAAGTTGCTGCTTCACAATAGAAAAAGAACCAGTTTCCTGATAAGATGCGTTTGCACAAAAATGCCTCCTGTTACAATGAAATAGCTAAATTTGCTACCAATCTCTCTCATAGGACCCACCATTGTCATAGCTTAAAAGCAGTTAAACTGGCTTGAACTGCACAACTACATAACATATTCACAACTAACTACCGCGCACAAACTCATTCATCATCCAGAAAAATGCCTGGCTATGTTTTACAACAGTACCGCACAGGATGCGCAGCAGCAAGGACCGCCCAAACCCAGCCCATAAACCAGCGCATACATCACTGAATAAACATGTTGATGTTTTGTTTGTCCACATGAATATTCATAGGGAGTTCTCCATAAAAAAAATACAGGATTGGATACATCAGCAAACAGTTTTACAGCAGCATTTCTTAATACACAATCAGACAGGTCAGAACAAAGATAACTTTTGGGGGGGTGTAGTTCTAGACTATGACAGGAGAGTCCAGAATGGAAAATTATGGCAACACTCCAGAGTTAAAGTGTAAAGAAGTTAAGCATATAAAATGTATTACATATTTTACAGACTTAACAGTTTAAAATAGGTAAATTAATGGACCACAATTATTTATTGTAGAAACCCAGCCATCATTTTGCCAGCTTTTCAGAGCATATTTTTACTCATCATTAACCAGAAATATCGCTTTGCAGGGGGGCAAGTCCCTCCTGCACCCCCCCACACCTCCGCTAACTAAATATACCAACTCCAAGTTGCACTACTTTGAGGAAAATGATAACTACAAACTGCAAATCTGCAGGACTTGTCAGTCTTGCTTTATTTGCATGCCACATCACAGAACTAGACATGTCAATCATTCTGACCATGCCCATGTCTCTATAAAGCAACCAGTGGGGTAGTGTTGTAAAACAAAGCCAAATGCCCTGCACTGCAAAACTTATTACTGCTCTGCTGTCCAGCAAGGACCTCCGTTCTAGTAACAAATTCTTACTACTTACAAATAAGTCAAATAATGTTGCAGGAGACTCGCTCTACTCCCAGTACATTGTAAACTCTGGAATAGTATCCCCACACAAATAAAACTCTCAGACAAACCTATTAGTTTTAAACCACTACTTAAACTACATCTTAACCAGACCTGGTCCTGCACATGCTCATCACAAGGTTAAGACTTTGTGTTCACCGGACAATACTCTCTAAATATGTACTCTCAACCTCTCACTGAAATGCCAAAACAGTCCTCGGGATTCAGCAAACTTCCATGCAAGAATAGCTTATTCTTGCACAGAAGGGAACATTCCCATGCAGCATGGCAGTGCGCCATGCATATTCATGAAGGCACGCTGCCATGCTCTAAAACGAACACTGTTCTGTGCATGAGCACAAGGGGTGTGTCTGAGAGCAGTGCTCTCATGATACACATGCCCCCTGCATGCCATAATTGCTGTATGGCAATGTAAAGATAGCGAGATTGTCCTCGGACACCATTACGTCTCAACCGGACAAGAAATCTGGACAAAGCCATAGTAAACAAGGAATAAATGTAAGATATTGCTCTCACAAATGTATGAAGTTGACACAATGACAAGCTTTGCATTAGCATGAAGTCCATAAAGGGTATGAAGTGTAAAACACAAATGTCTGTCATTATTTCCTAACTGCAGTCTTTAATGCTTTGCCACTAATCTGCCAGAAATCCACAATTCTATGAAAAATGGACCAAAAATATAAGGCAAAAACCTGGGCATTCTGTGAAAATCTGTATAGTTTAGAGGTATGGCAGACACTGTTAGTGTCTGTGGAGCATACCTCTTAAATGCAAGGCTTGTCATGTCATCACCATTTGAAAAGTACAGCTCCCACAGATAATGTATAGCAAATAAAACACAACAGTTTATTTTTTTTTCAGTCTGCAATAGCGTTTAAGCTTAGCTGAGTGGGTGTGCGCATCATGCAGCTCTACTCAGCCTAGCTTACAGATCACAAGGAGCTAAACAGGAATATACCTCAAGCGCTAGTAATGTGGAAATAGCAAAGTGGTTAGAGTGTTGGCTGGGCAAGTAGTTCTGCCTGGTTCGATCTCCACAGAAGCCAATTTGCATTTTACATGTGAAAACAGTACATTGTTTTAAATAATTAGGTAGTAAATAACATATATTTGTAAACAAGAGTAGTGTAGTAGGTCCAGATGTGAGGTGTCAGTGCAATAAACTTGTGAAACCCCCATATAAACACAAGTGGCCTATACAGTATAGTCACACAAGAATAAATGCAATGAAAGCACATAGGAGGATGTCAGGGAAGGTAAATAAAATTATAATATGTCAGGATGATGAATCAATTCTATACAGATGATCGTCTATAAAATAAAACTTAAGCAATGCTAAGCATAGCACAGCTATGCTTACTGGGTAAAAGTATTGCTTAAATATGAATGCTAAGTAATGAGTAGCTCAGCTAAACAGATTTCCCCATTGGTAAGCAGTGCTGAACCTGCCCTTTTAAGCACTGCCAACCTTAGCTAAGCAGGTTTGCCCATAGGTTAGCTTAGCTCACCATATTCAAAACCATCCAATCACAGCAGAGTGCAGGAAATTTGCCGTATTTAAACCTCACAGGCGGGAATCCAGCCCATAACTGATTGCAGCTCCCCAATGTCGGCAGTATGGCTGGTGTAGGAGAAGGCATGTGCTTTCTGGTACAGCTCTGAGGCATACAGGAGTCCAACGTCATGGTAGGCCTCCTTGTAAAAAACATAATGTGAGACTGCTGCAGGACCAGTACCAGGGCTCCCAATACAAAGCAGAGGCCTGGGAAAGTCTCACCCATGATCTTACCAGTAGCACTAGCATCCCTCGGACTGGTGAGCAGCTCTGGCACCCCTATGACAACTTGAAGCAGAGGAAGAGGGAGCTCTTGGACCAGTGGGTCCAAGAAGCATGGCAGAGGGGTAATGTCCCAGCCATGTGTAAGTATTCATATCAATAACTGTTTACCAAAATCCAGCCTGTGTATGTGAGGGATAAGTATACATAAATGTTTCTCTATCTTCTTTACAGCTCCAGCTGAGCGGGCTGTGAACCAGGAAGCCCATGCAAGCAGGTTGCAAAGGCTGCGTTGTGAGGGTGGTGAGTAACAATCTAGATTGTAGTATTCATACCAAATAAATATAAAGGAGTAGAATGTCACCTGTCAGTATTAAAAATGGGTATGGTTTGAATTGAATAAACCAGACAATATTAAAATAGTAGTCTCATATAGGTCATATATAAATAAAACTGTAACTGCCTGTCAATAAAATTCAAAAACATGGACTGGTTGTGTTTACTCTGGTATTGTATGAATTGAAATGTGTATAGGTTATGCATAGCAACTATAGCTCTGAAACTATTAACCAATCAAGTCTCATCTGACAAAGTTAGTGCCTCCGTAAGACACAAGATTAACTGATATGAAATGTGTCACGCACCAAGATCTGATATCTGAATAGTAATGTTGTGTTAACCACTGTTTTCCACATTGTGCTAATTTAAAAGATATGTATAGGAATGTATGTATAAGAATGTTGCAATTACAAGGTCAGATTGTATAACCAAGACAGAATGAGAAAGAAATGATTCAAAGAAGATGCAGCAGTTTCACAATAGCTTGTTCTGATGAAACACAAACTTATTGCCCTTTTAGCAGAAGCAGCCACGGTTTGAATCCCGGGAGTGGTAGTAAGCTGTATGTGTAATTTCAACTGAGATTTTGTGAATATGTGTAGAAACAGTCAGGTAGTGTTAACATACATTTCCTCCACAGGTCTTCCAGGTAAGGGAATGTATGAAGTAGCTATAAGAAGGCTGTAGTTATACTGTGTCCAACATCCATGGTCCAACCCCAAGGTTGCAGATGACAGCAAGATAAGTACATACACCAAGTGGTCTCCCCCAAGAAATGTTCAAAAGTATCGTGCTGTCATAGCTACCAGTCCCTGCTGCCAATAACCAGAGTGACCAATAGAAATCAAGGCAGAGTATGGCAGTAGTGCATACACACACACACAAACACACACTCACACACACACACACACACACACACACACACACACACACACTCACACACACACACACACCTATGAGTGCACATATGTAACCCTAACTATGTGCCTATGGGTAGAAACAGTCAGCTAGTATTAACAAAATATTCCCTCAACAGGTCTTCCAGGTAAGAGAAGGTATAAAGTAACTATAAGAAGGCTGTAGTTATACTGTGTTCAACACCCAAGGCTGTAATTATACACTGTGTACAAACATACCACTGCCCAACCCAAGGCCATAGGTTGTAATATACCTGTAGAGTAATGACTAGAGCAATGATCATTAAAGCTGTGACCACTGCAAGAATCTGCATTTATTAATTGACATCTCCCCCTCCCCACGTTTTCTTCACCGATAATCTAAACACATAAATGAATGGGTATACAAATGTTGAAATGTATTCCAAATAATGTTCTCTGTTCAAATACTATCACTGGTGACCTGTTGCTATCAATGTAACCTGCATGCCGATGTAATGCCCACTGTGGTTCCATATATGCATGCGTTCTGTTTGCTATGCAAATGTTCCAAATCTGTTGTTTTGGGTTAATGGGAATACTCACGCATGCTGTTATAACTAATACTGGAATGTGTTTACCATTACTAACCAACATATATTCTAAAACTGCAACACCATGGCACATCTGGTAAGGCTGATCCCAGTGGATCCGCCTCTCCCGCCTCATCTGGCTGTGACACCGGGCCCCAGCACATCTGGGACCCACCCCAGGACCTCCTCGTCTGCTGGTTGCAACACCTTCAGGTGGAACCACCTCAGGGGATGGGCTTTTTCCCCCGGGTGCAGGCATGGATAGGATCCTGTCACCCAAAGCCAGATCCAGGGTCTGGTGTGTAGCGAGCTCCACAAGGAATTGGGAGATCTGCTACGTTAGCTTGAGGGCCATGTGGCACATTTAGAGGGTCAGCCTGCCCCTCCTGCTCATCCCCCAGCACAGCCACCTTCAGGGATGTGAAGGTGCAGTGGTGACTGCCTATGGGTGGGGACCTCAGTCCCATTGTATCCATTTGGGGGCTCGTGAGCTTCCGATTACCAAACACCCCTCCCTGTTCAAGGTGTTTACCCCCCACATGTGTCATATACCACCCCTGTCTGCTAGCTTGTCCTTATTCCTACCCAACTTACCTCCCCAATTATACCTACTATCCTTCCCCAACATCCCAATCTCACCTTAAAAAAAAAGGGCACTCTGTTCCCAAAAAAAAAATACACCCCATACATGGCTGTCCATTTCACAAACTGACAAAACAGGCACTCCAGGGATGTAACAGCACTGAGAAACAGGCACCAGTGTGAAAGTGCATACAGTATAAGAAGTGTGTGAACAAACCTGTCAGCATGTTTGACACTCACACAGTACCCCTACATATACTGACTCAATACACAGTGTAGTATGATGCCTGACCGTGTTATGGGGCATATCCCAGTCTTACCCTACAAAAATGTAACACTTGATAGAGCACCAGAAACTGGATCAGCATGCAAACTCATATTCACAATACACTGCTACACAATCCTGACAGTCTGTTAACAATAGCCAGAAATACAAAGGCCTCCCAACTGTACACAGTCCCAAAGAATGTCCATGCCTTGTCATCATATATAAGGCCTCTTACACATAACATGTCTGGCAGTCTGGTACATAACTTGGATGATATTAGGAATTAAGTCACTAAGTAATGATATACCATATCTCTCTGCCTCTTACTGCATGAAATATGGACAAAGCCTGACATACTTGTGGACAGAGACCTAAACAAAGGTCCATGATGGAGATATTGCTGTTAGAAACTGAGAAAGTTGCTGGTGTAACAGAGTTTATTGTAACATATCTGTTCTGAGGAATATGAAGTCAGAAAAAAACATGGCTGTCACAATTTACTGACTGCTATCCTACAGAGCATGCTACTGACCTTCCAAATTCAATAAATGTGTGAGTAACACACTGATAATAAGAGTCCAAACTCTGGCCAGTCTGAGCTATGACAACCACATTATACTCTCTGACTGCAAATCACGCAGAGCAGCCATATTCACACAAACCCTGTCATACTAGCATTACTTCAATTGTATAACAGCAATACTCACAGTCTGCCCCTATGTCTGAAACATTTGTCCCTGGTGTGTTGGGCTGTCCTCACAGTTTTTGTTGTAAGTTGTTAGTGCAACTACCCTCTGTGATGCTGTGTATAATGCACATCCATGAAAACCTGTTCACAGGCAAAGAAAAGGCCGAAGCCTACATGAGGTACACAGTTATAAGACTGTGTTTCCAAGCTATTGGCTTCAGGAATAATACCACAGCTGTCCCACATGGAATGAACAAGTAGGGAACTCCAATTTGTGCACAGGCCACCAGCTGATCCTGAGCAGTACCTACAAAAGGCAAGCTGCTGCCTCTGCAAAACAGATGTATAACTGGCATCCGAGAGAAAAAAAATCAATAAAATCCAGAAAGAAGCAGCCAAACAGACAGAAGAAAAAAAATCCTTACAGCAGAATATCATCCAACATCAACAGGAAAAAAAAAGGTATGTCAAACAAGTATGCATATAATAGACTGCAGTAGGGGGTATGTAATAATGGGAAATAGGAAGTTTAATATACATGTCCCAATAAGACTTGCTGTACAGCTATATTACTGAGCAGAACATATGGCCATAGCATCTGTGTCTGTCTGCAGTGACAGAGAATACAGCTCAGACCCCTGAGACACTCCAGGAAAGGATGATACACATATGGCAAATACTGGCGTGTGTGTTGAGCAATACTGACTGTGACACTGCTAGGCCATGTAAAGGGATATATCCAGATGTGAATTGTGAATACAACTATGTTATGCATGTTTGTCTCAGAAATGTCATGGACCTATACAGGGTAGTTGCATAGTGAAATATTGTCACTGCTGTGTGTGTTGGACTGCATGTGATATACTGAGCTCATACCATTCAACTGTCGATTGTTATGCACACTGACCATATGTGTGCCTCATATTTGTAGTCATTTACTCAAAGAGTTGTGTCATGTCTTGCAAATAATTGGCAACATGTGAACAATGACATTACAACATCTCCCTCTTTTTTATTTGGCCACTGCTGTTTGGGGTCCCCACAGCAGATTATCTCCCCCCATGGATTCCAGTCCTCTGCATCTTGCTCTCACACACACCATACACCTGCATGTCTGCTATCACCACATGCATACACCTTTCATAGGCCTTCTGCTATACCTTTAACCTGGCAGCCTCATCTGTTGCAAGATATACTCAGCATACCTCCTCGGCACATGTCCAAACCAACATAATCATGCCACTGTCTGGCATTGTCCCCAAGCCAGGATGCAGTATGAAACAAACCAAGCAACACTGATACTGAACAAGTGTTTAATAAAACAGTGTTTAATAAAACCCAGGGTTTGTTTGACCTGAAAGCTTTGTTTTATTAAACACTTGTTCAGTATCAGTGTTGCTTGGTTTGTTTCATACTGCATCCAGTCTTGGTTTTATGAATTAAGCTTTGTTCTGCAACTGTTTGGCTTTTTGAAAATTGTCTACAAGCCAGCCAGCCTGGGCTGACCCACTAACATACATGTCTCTAATCCTATCCCCCCTTGTCACACACAGTGCAAATTTGAACATCCCAAACTCTGCTGTGTCCAGCCCTGAATCCTGCTGGTTTTTACAGTTTCACTGTCTGCAACCAATATAATGTAGCCAGTCACACCACCCTCTTGTAGACTTTCCATATCACACTTAATGGTACTTGTCTGTCACAAATAACTCCTGACTCCCCTCCCCACCACATACAACCTACCTGTACTCTCTTGTACACCTTTCCCCCACACTACCAATGACTCTGAACTGGAGTTCCCAAGTAGTTAAACCTATCCAACTTTCAAACTGTGCACCCTGCATTGCAACCATTCCTTTATCCCCCCCATTCACACACATGTATTCTTTCTTAGTCCTGCTGACCATCATTCTTCCCCTCTCTACAACATACCCCAACTCTACAGGGTCTCCCCAACCTGTCCCCTAATCTCACTTGCAAACTGCACAGTCAACAGGGGCCCCTGTCTGATAATGTCTATCAACCTGTCCCTCACCACTGCAAATATGAAAGGACACACAGCTGATCCCTGATGTAGTCCCACCTCCACCTTAAATGCACCTGTCACATCAAACCCAGAAACCACTGCTGTCACACTAGCCTCTTACATATCCTGTAGGTGTCTGACAGACTCAAGACTCCCCTGGCACCCCTGACCTCCACATACAATGCCACAACTACTCTCCAGGCAGCATGTCATATGCTGTCTGTAGGTGCACATAGACATAATGCAGTTACATCTGAGCTTCACTGTAGATCTTCATCAACACTTTTGGATCAACATTTTCATCTGTACTGCTCTTACCTGGCATAAAACCATACTGCTGATCATCAGTCTTAACCATGTTCTCAACCTAGCTGTCACCACCCTTTACCATTACCTCATTCTGTGACTGATCAATGTTATCATTCACTTGTTACTACAGCTCTGCAGACCACCCTTGTTCATATAAGCAGTATACATACAAATTCACCAAAATCTCACACATCCTCTCACTTTCCATGATTGCAGTAAACAATTCAGTTAAAAATACCACTGCCATGTCTCATAAACACCTCCATGCATCCACAGGTATGTCACCTGGAACAACAGCCTTTCCAGTGTTAAACCCCCTCATAGCTATCCTTACATCCTCCTTGATATTCTGTCGATACCTTTTGATTAACCACACTCATCTCATTCAACCTTCTCTCCCTCTCCCATTTTCCTCATGGAACAGGCCATCAAAGTGATGTTTCCATGTGTGCTAAACACACTCCTAGCTTGTATGTTTCACACATATTCCTTTATCACCATTTTGTGCTGCACATCCTTACTAGCTATGTGTTTCTGTCTGGCCAATAGGTACAGGCCCTATACACCATCCTTGCTGTCCAACATTACATACAATCCTCAGACTCCCCATCTGTACGTCAGCCTCCCTATCCTTAGCCATGTCCAACACTCTCTATGCCATCCACTCCAGCTTTTTATGCTCATGTCTACTCTGTACATCTGACTATCAATCCCACTTCTCCTTTGTCAACACCTTTCTCTGCATAGTTCCCTGTACTTCCTCATTCCACCACCAGGTCACTAGGAGCAGTTGCCATCTGGGCAGCATGTCAACCTGTGCCTGACTGAGCATAGTAGGTCACAGGTGCATTAATGTAATGCTGAATATGAGTACAAATTGGACACATCCACTGAGGGCAATCAGAAGGTCATCCCCACATATGTCTGTAGTCTCACAGGCAACTAGCTAACCTACCCTGTAATGGAGGTCAGCTACAGCACATACACACACACCATAGCTAAAGCCGACGTGCTTCAGACATGTTTAGGCCAAACATAACCCCCCTGGCTCAACATCAGAATAGGTGGATATGCACACCACATGATGCACCCCTACCCTCACCATGAATCAGGTGCAAACTGCCTACTTAAACATACAATGTTATGCATGTCCATACAATGCTGCTAGGTACAGGAGTATGATTTGGTGTAATGTTGTGGCTACTAATACTCATTACTTGTGAGCTGTCTCTGTAAAGAACTATGGACAATGTCTGATGTCCTGTGATGTGTTTTTCCCTGTTTATTTCTTTCAGGTTTTATGTAGATCCTTCCAGCCTACAATGTCAAGGAGACAGCAGACATAACTGAGGCCATCTTGGAGCATTATGACATACTATTCAGTTGGGGTCGCCAACATCAGTGGGAGAGGACAGCCCTCTGGGAACACATCACGCAGAGAGTCAACATCTTGGGGAACCATGCCAACAAGTATGAACAGGTCAGGCACAGAGCAAATTATCTGATTCGGCATGCACGGCGATGGGCTGCTGCGGTGGCAAGGGACCGTTCCACTACTGGTGGGGGGACAGCCAGAGAGGCCCCACTTACAGCAATGGAGGAGCTCCTTGCCAACCTTGGGGTGGCCCATGAAGAACAACCAGTAAAAGATGTAGCTGTCATGAAGGTGGGTGCCATTCAGGAAACAGGTGAGGAGTGTCCAGGTAAGGCAAAAGTCCACGTCAGTGTACTGAGGTTACATTCCAACTGTGTACTATAGAGTCTTTAGATGCATATGTCATTGCAAAATAGAGTAGTGGGTGGGGTTTAGTGATGCACACATGTGCTCATCTCTGGTAAAGAATAGCAAATAGTGTAATATCATAGTGTATACTGTACCTGTGCATAAATGTAGCATTGTTCCTGGACTAATGGCTATTGTGAAGCTGCTGACAATACCTCTCCCTCACAATACCTAGGTACCTCTTGTCAACATGAGGCACAGCAGCCTGAGACCAGTAAGTATGATATATTCCTGTTGTGGCTTACCAGTACCCCAGGCATTTTAAGGTCATGCATGTGGCCATGCACAGAACTGTTATAGTCAGAAAATTGCATGTATCTGCATGATCATCTGTAGTGGAGTTCACTACATGATATCGCAGGGGCCTATTTGCATGAGATGTCACATATCTGTAGCAGAACTCACAAACCTGTTATTGCAGGACATCTGGATAATGATTGCCAAAATGTGGACACAGAGTGCCAATAGTAGGGACATATTGTATACATTACTGTGATACAGTGCATATAAAAGGTGTACACACATGTCACAATGCCAGGTATTTGTGAGATATGAAAATGTGAGAACAATACACAAGACCAAAGCCATGCAACCTGTCATGTGACCTATAATCTGTACAATGCAAATGTGAAACATACAACTCTGTTAGAGTAACATGTATGTGGAGTGGAAACAGTCCAAGAAGCTAGATGCATATGTGTGGACAGGCGAAAGCTCATACCAGGGTGTATCAGCATTTGATAAAACCACAGCAGTTGATCATATTGGGTATATGCCTGCCATCAATCATGGATTCTTGGATTATCTGCAAATAACAGTCAGCTCACATACCAAAATTAACCCAACACAGACCCCCACTTGCCTGCTACAGCAAAAGCCATGGTTCACATACAGCTTAACATGCTGCAAAGTGATCAAAGGCTATGGAGACATACACACAGCATTGCATATGCCATGGAACACAGTGGAGATAGTCATCAAAAGGTGTACAAGATATGATTCAACAGTGACATTTTGAAGAAGTGGACATCCCTATACGTATGTTGAGAATATCATCCCAGAAATATCCAGGGAGGCTGCCAGGAGCCATACAGCAACAGTGAAGGAATAGCAGATATCTCTGGCAAGTACTGGGTGTGTACTACATGTGACAACAGTCTTCCATGGACTCCACATGTCTTTGGTATAGGGTGTGTTTTGATGATGGCAGCTGTTCCTCACAACACACAACATCCAGTTCTGGGTAATATCTGGACAATACATCAGCATTTTAAAATGCATGTGTGGAAATATGTGAAGGTGTTATGAGACCAAGGTTGAACTCTCTTTGCCCACAATTTGGTCATGTTAGTTTGGCACAGTAACAGCACTACACAACAGTAGAACAACACTACCCACACAGTGAAGCACTGTGATGGCAGTGGCATGCTTTGGGTTTGCTGTCCACCAGCTTGAACTGGGGCTGTAGCCAAGTTGGATTGTATTATGACCAGTTCCAAACACTAGTCCCTTGTGGCTATGATCTGTCTTGTGTAGGCCACATAGTTGTGGATGGGGAGGAATCCCAACATTGCACACAACAATGGGCCACAGCCAGTATCCAAATGAACAAAAGGATGGCTTCACAAGAACACAATCAACAGTTTGCTGTGACCAAGCCTGAGGCCACACCTACATACAATATACAGTCTGTGTGTTGATCTGACAACTGTTGTGCACAGGGGATGGCCTTGCAATTGGGCAGATTTGGAGGTGTTTGGCAAGGGAGAGTTTGTAAACATTGCCATGTCAAGATGTGCCATGCTGAGAAACACCTCCCCAAGAGGAATGAATGCTGTAATGAGATCAACAGGTGCTTTACCAAAGTATTGGTTTATAGGTGTGTACCTTCTGCAAGCCAGCTATTGTAATACTAGCATGTATGATATGCCACCCCAATGTTTCTCATTCAGAGTGCACAGGTTACATGTCATACGAAATGGTGGAAATATCATGGCAATATAAACCTTGCATGTTAAGAGGGGTGTGTACACTTACTATATCCACTGTAAGTTTGTGAAGTTGTTTGAGGAAATGCCCTTGTTTTCACATACATGTATTGCAGGTTATGACAACTGGAAATCAGAGTATGACATTAAGTAGGGTCACCAATCCAGTGGTCAAACCAGTACTGTACCAGACCAGCATAGAAGGTATGTGCAGCAGAGAGGAAGTATGACCCACATATTTAAATAGTTTTGAAACATCTGTACAGTTTGTAGGTATGTTCCTTAGGTTTTGACACAGTGCTATACAGGTGAATAGCACTAATATCTCCATGGGTGTAGTGTGTTCTAGGTGAAGGCTCAACACCTACTAAAGACACTCACACATCCCAGTGGTATAAAGAAGTAGCAAAAGTAAGTTGAAAGGTATACACTGCATGATGATGAGGGCCTGTCCAGAGTGTGTCTGTTTTGGTCTGAGTGTGTGTCATGACTGTCACCTTTTGCCTATTGTGAGGTCTGTGTAATGCCTGTGGGACACCTTCTGTGTGTGTGTGTGTGTGTGTGTGTGTGTGTGTGTGTGTGTGTGTGTGTGTGTGTGTGTGTAAGTGTGTGAGTGCATGTGATGTGTGAGTGTGTGTGAGAGTGTGTGTGTATATAATAGCAAACCGTATAATGCTGTTAGTAATGTACATATGTTGTCTTTTCCTCATAAGTGGGCATGGTGGTCCTAGTCCCTCCCACTATACAAGTGATGTTAGCTTGTTTGGCTACTCTGACCATGATGACAACCATAGTGTGGCACAGATGGGGTTGTCAGGGGCTGCAACTGTGTCACCAGTTGGCATTCCACCTTTGTCAACCTCATCCTCATACACAGTCACAATGCCCACACATCCCTGTCACCAGTGGCCACAATTGAAGGACAGCTGGGTGCAGGCACAGGACATGGAAGTGTGGAGACTATGGCAAGTGAGCAGCCAGGCACTAGCCATAGTCAGACTGCTGTTGAGGTCACACACAGGCAGATGGGCAGGGGTGGTCGAAGGAGGATTGCTGCCTGTCCAGCCCATGTAGCAAGTGCCAATGCGGCAGTTAGCATGCACATGTTTCAGGTTGTAATGGATGCACAGGCATGTAATGAACGTAACACCAGACAACTGTGCAGGTTTGTGGCAGAACTTCTCCTTGGTGTTCATGGTTGTATCCAGGACCTTGTTGCTGCCAGGTGTTAGGCCAGTGAGATCATGGATAGATGGTTGGGTGAGATTGGGGCATTCCTCAACTGTGGAATATCTATGCTTGAAAGTTTTGCAGGGGAGAGGCAGCAGCCGCATGGACGTAGCTCAGCACCACAATCAGCTGGGGGTCCATGTTGCCATGTACCATCACACTCCCATAGTGGCAACAACACCGACATTACTGAGGGTGGTGTGCTGTCCACCCTATAACACAGCAGGCCATGTGCACACAGTCCCAACAGGGTCGCGGTTCCAGCAGACATCAGTCACCATCGGGGAGTAGTACTGCCTCGGGTCTTGCCCCTGGTGGTGCCAGTCAGACCCCTGCCAGGTCCATTTCCCATGTCTGTGGCCAGAAACGGTGAACTGTACACCCTGCCATGTATGCCCCACAGCTGTCCAAAAAACATCAATGTAGGGCAGCCACATGGTGTGACTGTGTGCATGCAGACAGACAGACAGAGACACACACACACACACACACACACACACAGACATCACAGACATCACAATCAGGAAAAAGGTCACCACCACACACATGACCACACCTGCATAGGCCATATTATTCCAACACCCCAAACACACACCCATAATGTCAAACAAATGGCACAGCCTAGGCCTCTGGCAAAACCACAGAATACCCTGTGCATATGATGAAATGTGTGCCAGATCCCCGCCATCCAAACCATCATTGCAGGAAAATGCAAATATGGGTCTGATGCACAGAGTGAACATACTAAATTATAGCTATGCAATGTTGTTTAAGGTGCTGTCATCTGGCAAGTATAAGGGGTACACATCAGAGTGTATGTACAGTTTTGGCTATTATGCATTATTGCCATTAGTAATGCTGAGTGAATGTGTTCTCACATTCTGTATTCTGTTTGTGTTCTATGTGTCTGTGTGTCACCAGGATGTGGGCCTGTAGGATGTCCAAGGGGTATGGCAGTGTGATAACACATCAATCGTGTAATAGGAAAGGTACAGCTCTATCTCCACAGATTTCCAACTTCTGTATAACAGTGAATGCATATGCCGCACAGCTTATAGTGCCGAGTGTTGAATATAGCTATGTGGTGATTGACATATTCTGTTGTAGAGTGGAGAATGATCAGTGTAGTGGGTTGAACATGCCTACATTTGCTGATAACCACACCCCCAGGGGATATTGCATCAACCAAACACATAGAGATTACTATTCACACATACACACACACACATACATGTGTGTGTGTGTGTGTGTGTGTGTGTGTGTGTGTGTGTGTGTGTGTGTGTGTGTGTGTGTGTGTGTGTGTGTGTGTGTGTGTGTGTGTGTGCGAGGGATTGTAGAATGTCTGGGTGTGAGTTTACTTTCTTTTTCTGTTTGTATGATTTCAGAGTTAGTATATATGTGTAGGGGTGTGTTTTGTTTTATACTGTGGGTATTGTGGTGTATGTGCGATGTGGTGTATGCAGTGTGTTCAGGATTTCAAATTTCGTGGTTTTGGGCTGTCAGTGTTTTGTGGATTCCGCTTTATAGTTTCGAGATACTGAAATTTGAGATTTCAGTATTTCAAGATTATAAAGGGGAGCCATATATATATATATATATATATATATATATATATATATATATATATATATATATATATATATATATATTATATATGTGTGTGTGTGTGTGTGTATATATATATATATATATATATATATGTATATATATATATATATATATATATATATATATATATATGTGTGTGTGTGTTTGTGTGTGTGTATATATATATATATATATATATATATATATATATATATATACATGTATATGTGTATATATGGAAATGGCAGCACTGTTTACATTTTAGCACTGGGTATGCATGGCGCACCTCGAGGCTTAAATAGGGAGGAACAGGGAAGGGGAAACAGCAGTAGGAAGGCAATAAAGGAGAAATAGCATAGCTGGCAGGTGGAATGTATCAGAATCAACCAGTTACACATGCAGCAGCCCAGCAGACTACTATAAACTATGCAAACACCTTTTAGACTGTTTTTTTCCCCACAAACTCTACACCACCGGTGTATATAGATGGGGGATTTTCAATTTGCAAAACTAATAAAAATATTAGAGGCTGCTGCTGATTTATCCATCAGTATGTGCTAGGGACTGAGGGTGGTGAGCAGGAGAATGCTGACAACCATCCCACAGTGAGGAGGAGGAGAAGAGTGTACAGATCCAGGGTAACCTACGAGGGCCTACATGAGCTGGAGATAGTGGAGTGCTATAGGGTTGACAGGGCCATTCTACAGCAAATAATCCAGCTGTGCCGTCCTCGCCTCACAAACAGAACCAACAGAGGGGAACCCATTCCAGTGGATACCAAGGTATGTATAAGTTTAAGAATACTAGCCACAGGTACCTTCCAAAGAACAACTGGGGATATCATGGGGGGGGGTCTCACAGGCATCAACATCCAGGGTACTTCACCAGTTCCTTGATGCCATGACATCACATGCCATTGAGCACATATATTTCCCCAACACCCGTGAGGCATTGACCAAAAGTATGCGTCTCTTCCACCATATAGCAGAATACCTTGAGGTAGTTGGTGCTATAGGTTCATAGGTTTATAGGATGGTACTAGGCTATTGGCCCTAGGGCCTATACAAGCCCAGCCAAAAAGGTACCCTGGCTTTTGCCACCCAAGAAAATTATTTTCCTGTGCCACTGTCGAGCAGAGCCACAGAAGTGATCCCCGGGGTGAATTTCCTATTTCCCATTCAATCATCAAAATTTTTCCTGAAGAGTGCTAATGAGGAGCTTTGTTTTATATAGATAGGTAGTTTATTCCAGAGTATGGGAAGTCTCTGGGACAGGACTCTATCCCTCCGGCATGTTCTGTTTATTGTGTTGACAAGGTTTAGGTCCCTAGAGCGTGTAGCTCGGAGGGATTGGGATTTCTTTAAGTGGAGCATGTCCAGCAGCTCTGGGTTTGACATAGCTTTGTATGTTAGGCAGAGATCACCTCTGAGTAGGTGATATGCGACGGAGTAAAGCTGGAGTTTTTTGAGACGGTCTGCACAGGGCATCTGTTTGCGGCCGGTAATCCTCTTTGTGAGGTATTTCTGCGGCCTTTCCAGTTGTTGTAGATGTCTTGTGAGGTACATACCAAAAGGGGCATTGTACTCTATAATAGGTCTAATGAGTGATGAGTAAAGGGGAACAATGACCTCTTTTTTTCTGGATGAGAAACATTTGTGATGAGGTGTGCCATGTAGAAGGATTTCCTGACTACTGTGGTGATGTGATTATCAAAGGAGAGACTACTGTCCACCTGTGTCCCAAGGTCTCTTATCACACTTTCGGTGTTAAGTATACTACCACCTATGTTGTAGTTCATGGGTAAAGAGTTTTTACCAAAGGGGATGACAATGCACTTTTTGGCATTGAGCTTGAAGCCACAGCTTTGACACCAGGCATCTGTCTCAGTGAAGCCCTTTTGTAGGATGTCCACATCGTTAGGAGTTTCGATTATGGCTCCTAGTTTACAGTCATCTGCGAACTTCATTAGCCAAAGACCTTCTGTGTTAGCCTGTACTTCAAAGAACTAGATACCAAACAGGAGAGGACCCAGGACTGAACCCTGTGGTACTCCACTTGTCACTGGTCTGAAGTCGGATTTGGAGTCTGCTACTTTCACAGTGTGGGTTCTGTCAGTGAGCCATTTGGCAACCCATCTTGTGACATAGGGATTTATACCTAGTTTAGTGAGTTTATCTATAATTCCAGAGTGGGGGATGGTGTTGAACGCCTTGGCAAGATCTAGATAGGTTGTGTAAACCACATTACCATCATCTACGGCTTTGGTGACTGCTTCAAAGAAGTCTATCAGGTTTAGGAGACATGATCTGCCTTTTACAAACCCGAACTGGATGGGGTCCAGAGTTTGGAGATTACCAATGTCTTTGGTTATAAGTTCCATGATGATACGTTCCATGGCCTTGCAGACCAGGCTCATCAGGCTAATGGGGCGGTAGTTCCCGGGGTCCATGGTGGCTCCCCCTTGTGAATTGGGATAACTGTCGCTGTGTGCCATTCAGTGGGCAGAAAGCCTGAGGTGAGGCTATGATTGAACATGGTACTTAGGTGGGGTGCCAGTTCATTCTGTAGTTCATGTAGAACGCAGTCTGGGATGTTGTCTGGTCCCATGGATGCTGTGTTCTTGGCTTTGGAGAGTGTGGTTTTTACCTGTGCAGCCATGATTACAGGAACTTTGCATTCTTCCGGTATAGAGATGGGCCTTTTGGGGGTGAGAGGGGGGTAAAGTTAGCACTAAACCTATCTGCCAGGATGTTGGCAATATCAGTTGGGTCTGTATATTTAGTACCATTGTGCTGTAACTCAGAGAAGATCTGAGTGTTGCCATTGAGATTCTTAACATAGCTATAGAATGCTTTGTGGTTGTCTTTAGAATCAGTAGCAATTTTGTTTTCATAACTAGCTTTGGAGGATTTTATCAGGGATTGCAGCTTCTTACTGAGGCTAACCAGGGAGCTCCTCCACTCATGGGATTTTACTCTCTTTTGCAACAGTTTCTTCCTTCTGTTGTACAGTTTGTTTATGGCAGGGGACCACCAGATTGGCTTCCTTTTTTTGGAGGATAGCATCTTGGTTCTGTTTGGGATAGCACGATCCATGCGCTCGTGTAAGTGCTTATAAAGTGCAATTGTGTAGGATTCAGTAGTCATAACTGTATTGTCCATCTGCATGGGTGTCATGAAGTTCACCATTTCTGTCTTAAGAAGCATGAAGTTGGCTTTGACTTTTGACTTTTGGCTATAGACTGCATGCACATCCACATCAAAGCACAACCTGGCGGGGTAGGGTCTACATAAACTGCAAGGGCTTCCCCTCCATCAACTTCCAGGTCATGTGCGATGCCCAGGGCATTATCATGAACATGTGTGTTGACAGCCCTGGAAGCTATCATGACTCCCGCATCTGGCATTGCTCACAGCTGTATCAGGGGGTTGCCAGGGTGGACATCCCCATAGGTCATCTAGTGGGGGATGCTGCTTATGCACTGGAGCCATGGCTGATGACACCCATCAGAAGCGCACACACACCCGAAAAAGAACACCATAATGAGGCACATGCACAAACCAGGATCATTGTAGAGCGTGTGCTTGGGATGCTCAAGTCACATTCCGTCGCCTTGTCATATCCGGTGGAGCCTTGCAGTATGCTCCAGCTACATGTACACAAATGTTCATAGTATGTGCCATGTTACACAATATGATCCTGCGGAAACAGCTGCAGCAGGAACAGCATGGGGCAGGGCCAGACAGCCCCCCACCATTGCCAAGGTCAGGACAGGCACAGAGGGACTCAGAGAAGGAACTTCCTGAGCCTGCCCCTGTAGGCAAAAGGAGGTGTGCACAGTATGCCCAGGCCTTGGCAAAGAGGCAATGCATACCACACACACTGACACTGTAGGGAACCAGGGACTGATACCTCTCTCCAACTCACAAATACAGTAAAAGGGATTCCAAACATGACACTATCTGTGCTTTACCATATATAGGGAGTGTACTACGTACATCTGACATAGTCAACCCTCCAGCAATGTCCTCAGTACTGGCCCAGCAACAAGGTAAGTCACCCTTTCTATCAATTACTGAATGGAGTAGTATGTTATGATAGTTGTATGTATGGTATGGATGGAAGCATGCAAGGGAATTGGGTGGCTGAATGGGATAGCAGCAGACAGCTGACAGCTATATTGGTCAGGAGGAAATCCATAACAAATACTGGTGTCAACATACTAGGCAGTACTACACAAGATGCCAACCCCCACCGCAGTACATGTGATGGCCTAGATAACTGTGGGTGCCAGTAGGTCACACACATGGATGTCAGTGAGGGTCACATACCCATCACCACCCTCACCCAGCAGGACAGGTGTAGATGACCATAAAGAAAGGCCGAGCTAAGGCTCCCAAATGATGGGAATGGTGAACAGCCCCCCTCCAGACCTACACAGACATACCACAACAGGTCTAGCAGTTGCATGTTAGTTCTGAAGGGTAAGAAGTCTGAAACTGAAATCAATGCCATTAAAATGTAACATGTGTACTCTGCTGATATGCCTCCTTTCTGCATGATAGGTCACAATACAATATGAAATGGAAGCCAACACAGTAACCAAAATACCAGTATAGTCATTGCAAATGTTTAAAGTCTTCATGTGTGCACCCCCCCCCCAACAATTCCATGTAGAACTGCAGTAACGTGTAAGTTTGAGGAGTAATATCACTGAAGCACAGATTGCCAGAGCTGTCCCAATCTACATTGTTGCATGTATACAATATGCAAGGGTCAGTGTGGTAAGTTTGTTGTGTGTTTCATATTGCCTGGAAGTGGTCAGCATGTGGGCCTGGATGGTTGTATCTCAGTGGCCTAGGTACAGTACAGTACAGTGGTCGACAGGGCCATGTTCCAACAACTACTGTGCCAACCATACTGCTACTCAGCTACACCCATGTCAGCAGTTGTACATACTCACTGTTCAGATGTCAATATCTGTCACCGTCGGAAAGCTGGACATGCCATGAATGGGGGCCCATACATAGTAACAGTACACAAGTGGAAGCAACCTACACAGAGTGCATATAAAATAACTGTCAACTGCACAAAACTTTGGAATTATACATAGAAGTTAACATCACATTAGTTGTCCCTCTAGTATGGAGTACTGGTAGTCTGGCCAATCACTGGCAGACCACAAAAGGCATAGTTATAAAGTAATGACAGGCTGCCCTTGTCCACACACAAGCCAGCATAAGGGCAATGTCCCAGGTATATCTGTGAGTCAGGTGCCAGTAGCTTCCATATCACACATGCACCCAGCTTACCCCAGCATCAGCCACAGGTTTATCACAGGTCATATCCTTTCTGTAGGGAATGAGTACAGCATGAACCCATCTCTGTATGGGAATACATACATGATGCTGCATGCTGAATAGGTGTCCCATGCAAATGTGTCCCTAGCTGTAAGCAGCAACCTGACCACATCCAAACTCGTGGATCAGTATGAGCAGGAAGGATTGACAGGAACACTTCAACCATTTACCACTGTCACCCCAGGTAATCCACTGACTTACAGCCTGGGAACGTATGAGTGACAGAATGCACTAGCCTGCTACAGATGGCCTGCAGCACTCTCAAATGGCCTACAGTCCACTGGCAAGGGCCCATACCTCACCCATAGTGCCAATATATGGAGTGTCAGGGAGTCCTAACTAACAACCTAACACAGTAAACAGAAAACAAATGTAAGGGCATGTTGACAAATATCAGTAGCATGCCTCCCCATGTCCTACTGCAAGAATTGTGGATCAGGCCATAAATACTACTAGGATAAAGGCTCAACTATAGGGATACCTCTGAGATATTGCTTTCATAATGTTAGGAAGAGAAGAGAATACAGGGGGGTGTAGAAGCATGGATGTCATGGAGTGTGTGAAGTCTGAAACTCTAATGTCTGCCCATACTACCCCATGAATGCAAACCCATGAATGAATAGACACAAAACTGCTTGTAAACCACAATGTGAAGGTAAACTGACCAGATATATGAGTCCTGCCTCTGGATAACCTGGGTGTATCTGTACAGCTGAGAGGTATGGCTCCAGCAGGATATGGCCATTCCGTTAAGTTGAGAAAAGCACAAGAAGAGGATCCCCAGCCAGCATACTAACAAGGTGCTGGACCATTTACACAGAACCAGCAGTCAACTGTTTGTAGCTACCACTCCACAATGGCAGGAGTGTGCCAGAATGTGTAGTATATGCCTCAGAATATTGGTCTCAGCTTCATTCATCTTGTATTTCCCTGATAAATAACTGTGAGCAAAGAATGATACCTGTCAGTAGTTGATGACATGATACATTACAGTGTAAAACAGTACATATGTCAGAAAATCTATGCTACAACCAATCATGTTACACAAGCAGCACAGACAGCAATATTTACAGTATCCCCTGTATGTTACACCCATTGTGTCTCCATATTGGCAACCTATCTACAGATATCCTGCAGAAACAGGTTCCTAGGTGTAGCTGTAGCACACAAAACCCTGAACTGAAGTCCAACTCTTCCTGGAATGGATGCACACACTTAATATAGAAGGTCATAGTGGGCATGCTCCTAAACTTAGAGAAATGAAGCCCATGTCTGACAACACAGTGGACTACAGATATCTGTTATTCGCAGATGTCTGTGCACAAACACCAAATTGTACACCTTTGATACCTCAGACACACACATATTGGATAGGAATACTCACACATATCTAAGGCCAACATAATATAATATGTCAAACATACACACAGAGATGTGGGGAAGAGAGAGACAGACAGCGAAAGAGAGAATCCCATTATGAGGCCTTTCCCACCCAGTTCACATCCCATTTGCCTATATCACATGATGTGCTGATGTCATTCACTGTAGAAATTTCTTTGGTTAGCCCTCAGCCCCATAGTCTCAGTGCTGCTTGTGATAACTGTGTAACACTATAGTGCAAACAAGTACCCATGTAGCAGCTGTAATCCCAGTCCTGTCAAATGTAAAGTTGTGTGTGAGTGTGTGCATGTGTGTGTGTGTTTATAGATGAATGTGTTTGAGGCCATTCACACTCATTACACTTGCCATTGCTCTAGTTTAGCAATCCTGCTGATGTCAGTCACTCTGTTATAACCCTTTGGGCAGCTTTCAGCCCTATACGCTCTGTGGCGCTTGTGATTGTGTAATGCTATAGTGTAGCAAACTACTTAGGTAGGAGTTCTAATCCCATTTCTGGCAATGATGAAAATGTGTGCATTTGTGTGAGAAAGTGTATGTGTCTTTGTAAAGAGCGGAATCTGTGGCCATTCACAGTCACTTCCCTTACCCCTCCTTTAGCACTGCTGCTGATGTCACTCACCTACAAAGATACATTTGGACAACTCTCCAACATATAAGCTTTGTGGTGCTTGTAATAACTTCGTAATACTATAGTGTAACAAACTAGTTAGATATGAGCTCTAATCCTCACCCTGGCAACTGTGAAAGTGTTTGTGTGAGAGAGTGTGTGTGTCTTTGTAAAGACCCGATTTTGAGGCCATCCACACTCACTACAAGTCCCTTACCCCTCCTTTAGCACTGTTGCTGATGTCACTCACCTTAGAGGTATGTTTGGACAGTGTTAGACCTGTAAGCTCTGTGGCACATGTGATTAAAGGCTCACTGCTGCTTTTCAGCTGTGAGTAACATTTCTGCAGTTTATTCTAAGTAGTGGGGATATTTGTAACATTTCCATATTCAGGCTTGTATTTGGGCCTAGTGTTTGTGGAGGCTGTGTGTCTGAGCACATAATTCAGGGACATCTTGTTTTAGCCAAAGCCATCAGGCATTTCAGTGAGAGAGAATTGTTTGAGGTCATTGGCTGACTGAGGTCTCCTGGACTACAGTTTAGACTAAGCACCTCATTGGTTCTTTTGAGATTTCTTTCTTAAAAGCTGTCTCAGGTTTCAACTTTCTGTTACCTAAGAAGCTCAGTTGTGAGTGTTCTGCCATTTTACAGTGAGCTAATCGAAGGAAGGACACTCAGCAAACTCGGAGCTATAATATATAACATTAAGTATCCTGTTTTTGTTTATTTTGTTCTTTATTTCTTTGTTGTTTATAGCACTTTGTGTACTGTGTATTTTTTCTAGCTAGTTTCACTGTGTGTGAGGTATTAACTGGAAATTGTCCACTCTTATTAAGCATCTGTTGGGTTGTTTGTTTATGATAACTTGTTGCAGTTAAACTCTTTTCTAGTGGCTCCTTTAGCTGTTTAAAACTTTCATTTAAAGGCTCACTGCTGCTTTTCAGCTGTGAGTAACATTTCTGTAGTTTGTTCTAAGTAGTGGGGATACTTGTAGCATTTCCATATTCAGGCTTGTATTTGGGCCTAGTGTTTGTGGAGGCTGTGTGTCTGAGCACATAATTCAGGGACATCTTGTTTTAGCCAAAGCCATCAGGCATTTCAGTGAGAGAGAATTGTTTGAGGTCATTGGCTGACTGAGGTCTCCTGGACTACAGCTTAGACTAAGCACCTCATTGGTTCTCTTGAGACTTCTTTCTTAAAAGCTGTCTCAGGTTTCAACTTTCTGTTACCTAAGAAGCTCAGTTGTGAGTGTTCTGCCATTTTACAGTGATCTAATCGAAGGAAGGACACTCAGCAAACTCGAGCTATAATATATAACATTAAGTATCCTGTTTTTTGTTTATTTTGTTCTTTATTTCTTTGTTGTTTATAGCACTTTGTGTACTGTGTATTTTTTCTAGCTAGTTTCACTGTGTGTGAGGTATTAACTGGAAATTGTCCACTCTTATTAAGCATCTGTTGGGTTGTTTGTTTATGATAACTTGTTGCAGTTAAACTCTTTTTTCTAGTGGCTCCTTTAGCTGTTTAAAACTTTCATTTAAAGGCTCACTGCTGCTTTTCAGCTGTGAGTAACATTTCTGTAGTTTGTTCTAAGTAGTGGGGATACTTGTAGCATTTCCATATTCAGGCTTGTATTTGGGCCTAGTGTTTGTGGAGGCTGTGTGTCTGAGCACATAATTCAGGGACATCTTGTTTTAGCCAAAGCCATCAGGCATTTCAGTGAGAGAGAATTGTTTGAGGTCATTGGCTGACTGAGGTCTCCTGGACTACAGCTTAGACTAAGCACCTCATTGGTTCTTTTGAGACTTCTTTCTTAAAAGCTGTCTCAGGTTTCAACTTTCTGTTACCTAAGAAGCTCAGTTGTGAGTGTTCTGCCATTTTACAGTGAGCTAATCGAAGGAAGGACACTCAGCAAACTCGGAGCTATAATATATAGCATTAAGTATCCTGTTTTGTTCATTTTGTTCTTTATTTCTTTGTTGTTTATAGCACTTTGTGTACTGTGTATTTTTTTCTAGCTAGTTTCACTTTGTGTGAGGTATTAACTGGAAATTGTCCACTCTTATTAAGCATCTGTTGGGTTGTTTTTTTATGATAACTTGTTGCAGTTAAACTCTTTTCTGGTGGCTCCTTTAGCTGTTTAAAACTTTCATTTAAAGGCTCACTGCTGCTTTTCAGCTGTGAGTAACATTTCTGCAGTTTGTTCTAAGTAGTGGGGATATTTGTAGCATTTCCATATTCAGGCTTGTATTTGGGCCTAGTGTTTGTGGAGGCTGTGTGTCTGAGCACATAATTCAGGGACATCTTGTTTTAGCCAAAGCCATCAGGCATTTCAGTGAGAGAGAATTGTTTGAGGTCATTGGCTGACTGAGGTCTCCTGGACTACAGCTTAGACTAAGCACCTCATTGGTTCTTTTGAGATTTCTTTCTTAAAAGCTGTCTCAGGTTTCAACTTTCTGTTACCTAAGAAGCTCACTTGTGAGTATTCTGCCATTTTACAGTGAGCTAATCGAAGGAAGGACACTCAGCAAACTCGGAGCTATAATATATAACATTAAGTGTCCTGTTTTTGTTTATTTTGTTCTTTATTTCTTTGTTGTTTATAGCACTTTGTGTACTGTGTATTTTTTCTAGCTAGTTTCACTTTGTGTGAGGTATTAACTGGAAATTGTCCACTCTTATTAAGCATCTGTTGGGTTGTTTGTTTATGATAACTTGTTGCAGTTAAACTCTTTTTCTAGTGGCTCCTTTAGCTGTTTAAAACTTTCATTTAAAGGCTCACTGCTGCTTTTCAGCTGTGAATAACATTTCTGCAGTTTGTTCTAAGTAGTGGGGATATTTGTAGCATTTCCATATTCAGGCTTGTATTTGGGCCTAGTGTTTGTGGAGGCTGTGTGTCTGAGCACATAATTCAGGGACATCTTGTTTTAGCCAAAGCCATCAGGCATTTCAGTGAGAGAGAATTGTTTGAGGTCATTGGCTGACTGAGGTCTCCTGGACTACAGTTTAGACTAAGCACCTCATTGGTTCTTTTGAGATTTCTTTCTTAAAAGCTGTCTCAGGTTTCAACTTTCTGTTACCTAAGAAGCTCAGTTGTGAGTGTTCTGCCATTTTACAGTGATCTAATCGAAGGAAGGACACTCAGCAAACTCGGAGCTATAATATATAACATTAAGTATCCTGTTTTTTGTTTATTTTGTTCTTTATTTCTTTGTTGTTTATAGCACTTTGTGTACTGTGTATTTTTTTCTAGCTAGTTTCACTTTGTGTGAGGTATTAACTTGAAATTGCCCACTCTTATTCAGCATCTGTTGGGTTGTTTTTTTATGATAAATTGTTGCAGTTAAACTCTTTTTTCTAGTGGCTCCTTTAGCTGTTTAAAACTTTCATTTAAAGGCTCACTGCTGCTTTTCAGCTGTGAGTAACATTTCTGCAGTTTGTTCTAAGTAGTGGGGATATTTGTAGCATTTCCATATTCAGGCTTGTATTTGGGCCTAGTGTTTGTGGAGGCTGTGTGTCTGAGCACATAATTCAGGGACATCTTGTTTTAGCCAAAGCCATCAGGCATTTCAGTGAGAGAGAATTGTTTGAGGTCATTGGCTGACTGAGGTCTCCTGGACTACAGTTTAGACTAAGCACCTCATTGGTTCTTTTGAGATTTCTTTCTTAAAAGCTGTCTCAGGTTTCAACTTTCTGTTACCTAAGAATCTCAGTTGTGAGTGTTCTGCCATTTTACAGTGATCTAATCGAAGGAAGGACACTCAGCAAACTCGGAGCTATAATATATAACATTAAGTATCCTGTTTTTTGTTTATTTTGTTCTTTATTTCTTTGTTGTTTATAGCACTTTGTGTGCTGTGTATTTTTTCTAGCTAGTTTCACTGTGTGTGAGGTATTAACTGGAAATTGTCCACTCTTATTAAGCATCTGTTGGGTTGTTTATTTATGATAACTTGTTGCAGTTAAACTCTTTTTTCTAGTGGCTCCTTTAGCTGTTTAAAACTTTCATTTAAAGGTTCACTGCTGCTTTTCAGCTGTGAGTAACATTTCTGCAGTTTGTTCTAAGTAGTGGGGATATTTGTAGCATTTCCATATGCAGGCTTGTATTTGGGCCTAGTGTTTGTGGAGGCTATGTGTCTGAGCACATAATTCAGGGACATCTTGTTTTAGCCAAAGCCATCAGGCATTTCAGTGAGAGAGAATTGTTTGAGGTCATTGGCTGACTGAGGTCTCCTGGACTACAGCTTAGACTAAGCACCTCATTGGTTCTTTTGAGATTTCTTTCTTAAAAGCTGTCTCAGGTTTCAACTTTCTGTTACCTAAGAAGCTCAGTTGTGAGTGTTCTGCCATTTTACAGTGAGCTAATCGAAGGAAGGACACTCAGCAAACTCGGAGCTATAATATATAACATTAAGTATCCTGTTTTTTGTTTATTTTGTTCTTTATTTCTTTGTTGCTTATAGCACTTTGTGTACTGTGTATTTTTTTAGCTAGTTTCATTGTATGTGAGGTATTAACTGGAAATTGTCCACTCTTATTAAGCATCTGTTGGGTTGTTTGTTTATGATAACTTGTTGCAATTAAACTCTTTTTTTCTAGTGGCTCCTTTAGCTGTTTAAAACTTTCATTTAAAGGCTCACTGCTGCTTTTCAGCTGTGAGTAACATTTCTGCAGTTTGTTCTTCCAGGTTTGTATTTGGGCCTAGTGTTTGTGTTTCAGGCTGTGTCTGAGCACATAATTCAGGGACATCTTGTTTTAGCCAAAGCCACTGTGGGCATTTCAGTGAGAGAGAATTACTTGAGGTCATTGGCTGACTGAGGTAGGGTTAACTACAGCTTAGACTAAGCACCTCAATAGTTTTTGAGATTTCTTAATTTTTAAGTTCTCAGGTTTCAAACTTTCTCTACCTAAGAAGCTCAGCTGTGAGTGTTCTGCCATTTTACAGTGAGTCATTTACAGGAAGGGACACTCAGCAAACTCGAGCTTGGTAATATATAACATTATAAATCCTTAACATTGTTTATTTTGTTCTTTATTTCTTTGTTGCTTATAGCACTTTGTGTACCTCGTGTATTTTTTCTAGCTTTTTTTCACTGTGTGTGTGATGTAATAACTGGAAATTCGTCCACTCTTATTAAGCATCTGTTGGGTTGTTTGTTTATGATAACTTGCTGCAGTTAAACTCTTTTTTTTTTTAAATGGCTTAGCTGTGCTTCTTTTCATTTAAAGGTCTCACTGCTGCTTTAGTTGTGAGTAACATTTCTGCAGTTTGCTTCCCACCCTCCTCCATGTTGGTATAGTGTTTTTATAGTTGGTGGCTTTGCAGTTGCCCGCTAGTGTAAATTTGATCTGGGACCCTTCTCCCAGTCTAGTGTCATTACCTCATTCTACCCAGTACACGGAGAGCATTTGAGAAGGCCAATCAGCTTAGTTTCTGCTACTCCTTTCTCTCTTTCCTTTCTCTCTTTCCACAAAAAAAAAAAAAACAAATGCATCTGCTTTTACTGTATTTGTGTTTTTTCCTACTTTATTTTGCTTTTGTGTCATCTTAAAAGTACTCAATTGTATTTATTACTGCTTGGTGTAACTCATTCTAAGCCTTTTAATTTAAGCACCTGGGCTTCAGACCAGTTTTACATTAAGAAGGTTTGTGGTCTGCACTGTAGTGGCAGAACAGGTAGTTTACATCCTTCTAAGTTGGGAACTGCTGATTGAGGGCTCAGTGTCTGTTATTCTAAAAGTGTATTAATTCTGGTTTAAGCACTTGGGCTTGAGGCCAGTTATTTTACATTAAGAGGGTTCGTGTTCTGCACTGTTGTGGGAGGAGAGGCTGGACTCTGTCCTTCTGAGCTGGGAATTTCTGGTTAAAGGTTTATAGTGCCTGCATATTTGAACTGCTTCTTACTGAAATTGGTACACCTTGTTTGCTGTAGCATAGACTAGATCCAGGCCTGCTGAATCTAGCTTTGTTTGTATAACTTGAGCACTAATCCAGGCATTCTTTAAAGTATTCAGTTGTATTTATTACTGCTGGTAGTAACTTGATTAAAGTGTAGCTATCATTTCTAAGTCTTTTGGATTAAGCACTTGGGCTTCAGACCAGTTGTTTTACATTAGGAAGGTTTGTGGCCTGCACTGTGGTGGCAGGACAGGTAGCTTACATCCTTCTAAGTTGGGAACTGCTGATTGAGAGCTCAGTGTCTGTTATTCTAAAAGTGTATTAGTTCTGGTTTAAGCACTTGGGCTTCAGGCCAGTTATTTTACGCTAAGAAGGATGGCGGTCTGCACTCTTGTGGGAGGAGAGGCTGGACTCTGCCCTTCTGAGCAGGAAATTTCTGGTTAAAGGCTTATAGTGCCTGCATATTCTAACTGTTTCTTACTGAAATTGGTACACCTTGTTTGCTGTAGCATAGACTAGATCCAGGCCTGCTGAATCTAGCTTTGTTTGCATGCTTGTTGTTTGTTTATTTCCCTGAAACGCTAATTCCACCTAAAACGCGGCCTTTTAGCACTTCTGTGGATCCCTAGTGATATCTGCATTGCTTACTGTACTTATTTCCTTGTTTCACTTGACAGAAAGTTACTGTTTGTCGTTTTTGCATTTAAGTTACCTGTAACACATTGCATTTAAGTTACCTGGCACTTGCTCACTAAAGCAATTATATAAGTCAGCTCTAAAAAATTAAAAGCACTACACCCTCACAAACTCCCCTTGAGTACCTTGTTCCCCATTGGCCCTTTTTTCAATTATAAAGGAATTCCCAATACTATTCTAGCATGTCCAAAGGTCAGTTGTCAATCTCCTCTCCGGTCCAGCTGGTGAATCTGTGAATCTTGAGGCAATGTTACAACTGCCTCGTGTACACAGACAACCCTCTCCTCCTCCCAACAAATTCCAACACATGTGAGAGATGCAACCATACAGCCAAACTGGAGGCTAAGCTCTCTCAACTCAGTAATGGCGTAACCAGTCAGGAGGAGAAGGAAACCACACTCACTACAATTCCAGTCTCACATAGACCTACCACGACAACAAACCAAACACATAAACACACAAAACATACTGGAGGCTCTAAATAAAAATCTGCCTAAGCAGCAGAGACCTCCAAAGCAGACACCCAAGCAACCGCTACCCCAAAACAAAACACGTGCAACACATAGCTCACAAAGCCAGTGTGCCGAACAGTCACAGCCCTTAAGGCTAAACAACATACCTGATACACTTGTAATAGGTGACTCTATCATCAGGCACACTGACGTCCCACTCACCAGGCTGAACAAGGAGAAGGCCACGGTGAGCTGCCTGTCGAGCTAGGATCCGCCACATAACACAAGCACACAGGTCACTCCAAGGCAAGTACAAATATGACCCAGTCATTGTCCATGCTGGTGTGAATGACCTGAGGCACCTCCCTGGACTACATGAAAAGAGACATAGAGGAGCTCTCTGAGCATGTAGCCCAGGCCGGTATGACCCTGACCTTGAGTAGCATCTTACCCTCACCAAGAATGATGCCACAATATGAAGACAAGATGATCAATTTCAACAATTGGCTTAAGTGTTGGTGTCATTCAAAGGGGATCCAATGCCTGTCAGCCTGGGATGACATGCTCGACAAGCCACGATGCTTCGCTAGGGACGGCTTGCACCTGTCACCCTGGGCTTTGGATATTGGCAAAGGCTCTTGCTACCCCATAGTTGCTTTTTAGGCAAGGCTCAAAAGACAAACCCACCTCCACAGGTATCACAAGGGATAAGAAACTAAGAGTAATGCTACTCAATGCCAGAAGTCTAAACCTCAAGATGCATGCACTCAAAACTCTCCTTAGCATGGAGAACATCGATATCTGTGCAGTAACAGAAACCTGGTTCAAGGCTCCTGAGAGCACCCCAGCACTACCAGGTTATACCTCATATCATGCTTTTCGGCCCCAAAACTTGGACCGAACCACAAAAGGAGGGGAGTATCAATATTCACAAAGATACCCACACCTCCAGGTTGGTGGCACAGCACGAAGCATCAGAGACTATCCATGTGCAACTAACTGTGGGTAAAACTGCATTTCAGTTTATAGCCTGCTACAGACCACTCTCCCAAACACAGGAATCCCACTCGGCCTTCCTGAGAATACTGGAAAATATGAAGGTCTCTCCAAACACCATTATATTGGGTGACTTCAACTACCCAAACATAGACTGGGAGCATTACTCTAGCTCCAACACCCTAGTCTAAAGGTTCCTAGAATTTATAAACTCAAATGCTATGGAACAACTTGTTACCACTCCCACAAGAGGGGAAAACATACTGGACCTGATCATCACCAACATGGGGACACTATGCTCCAGACCAGAAGTGTATCCCTCACTGGTAAGATCAGACCATAAACTAATCTGGATATTCACATCCCGACCCCACCCCCTGCCCAGAAAACCACAGTGAAAAACTTCTCTAAAGCAAATTTCACATGCCTCAAAACCGAGGCGAAATCCTCCAAAGCCCCCGGGCCTGTTGAAAATACGGCCCAGACCGCAGAATCCTTTATAAACACATTCTATGAACACCTTCAGGAATGCATGGATCATGCAATCCCAAATAAAACCAAGACCCAATCCTCCAAAGGCAGACGTCCTGTCTGGTGGACCCCAGCCATAAACAAACTATACAATAGAAGGAGGAAGCTACTACATGATAGAGCAAAATCCCAAAAAGGGAAGGCATCTCTGATCAGTATTAGCAAAAAACTACAGGCACTCATAAAATCATCTAAGGCCAGCTTCGAGAGAAAAATTGCACAGGACACTAAGGATAATCACAAGGCTTTCTTTAGTTATGTTAGGAACCTGGGTGGGAATTCCCAGATATGCTCAGAATTAGTCCAAAATGACAAAAAATACACTGAGCCCACAGACATTGCTAACATCCTAGCTGACAGGTTCAGTGCAAACTCTCCCCCCCTCCCCAACAAAAGGGCAAATATCTATCCCAACAGAGTGCTGCCCCCCTGACATCTCAGATGCTCAGGTAAGAGCCACCCTCTCCAAAGCAAAAAAACACAGCATCAATGGGACCAGATGGTGTCTGGGGCTGCGTCCTTCATGAACTCCAAGAAGAGCTAAACCCAAACATAAAACTACTGTTCAATCTTAGCCTTACTACAGGATATGTACCCAAAGAGTGGCGTACAGCAACAGTGGTCCCTCTCCACAAAGGTGGTGCCTCAACGGATCCTGGAAACTATCGCCCCATAAGCCTGACTAGCTTGGTCTGAAAAGCTATGGAAAGAATCATCATGGACCTCATAAATAAAGATATTGGGGACCTACAGACACTGGATCCTACCCAGTTTGGCTTTGTTAAGGGCAGATCCTGCCTCTTAAACCTGGTTGATTTCTTTGAAACAGTCACCAAGACCATTGACAAGGGGAAGGTGGTCCACACAGCCTACCTGGACCTCGCAAAAGTCTTCGATACAATACCCCACTCGGGCATTATAGATAAGCTCACCAGCTTAAATATAAACCCCTATGTCACTAGATGGGTTGCAAACTGGCTCAAGGACAGAACCCACATGGTTAGAATTGCTGGAGCCATGTCAGACTCCAAACCAGTTACAAGTGGCGTCCCACAAGGCTCAGTCCTGGGACCTCTCTTGTTCGGTATATATTTCTCGGAGGTACAGGCCAACACGGAAGGACTGTGGCTGACCAAGTTCGCAGATGACTGCAAACTGGGCGCCATAATCAACTCTCCAGCCGACACAAGCATCCTCCAAAAGGGCCTCATAGAAACAGACAACTGGTGCCAGAGCCATGGCCTCAAGCTAAACGCCAAAAAGTGTATAGTCATCCCTTTGGCAAAACAAAGTGCCCACAAATTACCACATAGGTGGTAATCCATTAAGTACAGAAGAAGTCATTAGGGACCTGGGGACCCAAGTTGATAGCAACTTCTCATTCGACAACCATGTGGCCAAAGTGGTTAGAAAAACATTTTATATAGCCCACCTAATCATGAAGGGATTCACATCTAGATCAGGGGAGGTCATCGTGCCTCTTTACTCATCCCTCATCAGGCCCATAATTGAGTACAATGCCCTTTTTGGGATGTACCTTACCAGACACCTGCAGCAACTGGAAAGACCCCAAAAGTACCTCACCAAGAGGATCAAAGGGCTCAAACAGATGCCATATGCTGCCCGGTTAAAGAAACTCCAGCTCTACTCAGTGGCATACCGCCTGCTCAGAGGCGATCTGTGCCTGACGTATAAAGCCATGTCCAACCCAGAATTAATGGACATGCTGCACCTCAGAAAATCCAAATCCCATCGAGCTACACGCCGAGAGACTTGAACCTCAGCACTGAAATAAATAGGACATGCTGGAGGGACAGATTCATAACCCAGAGGCTCCCTTCACTCTGGAATAAAATCCCAGTCCAGGTTAGGCTGAGTCCCACATTGACTCTCTTCAAGAGGAATCTTGATGAGTGGATGGGAGATCGTAGGTTTACCCCGGCTATCACTTCTGTGTCACTGTTAGACAGAGGCACAGTATACTAACCTCAAAAAAAGGCATAGCAAAATTAATTTAAAATGGGTGGCGAAAGCCAAACACACTCTGGCTAGGCTTATAAATGCCCTAGGGCAGATAGCCTAGTATGAACCTATGAACCTATGAACAATGTAGTAGAGATAACTATATAGGTAGGGGTATGACTCTCATTCCTAGCGTGTGTGTGTGTGTGTGTGTGTGTGTGTGTGTGTGTGTGTGTGTGTGTGTGTGTGTGTGTGTGCGTGTGTTTGTACCTTAAAGATTTTGGCCCCATTTACAGCCAGCACACTTCTCAGTGCCTGACTTTAGCAGCCCTGTAGATATCATTCACCTTAGAAGTACCTGTTGGCAACCCTAACCCATGTAATGCCAGTGGTGCGTAGGATAAATGTGTAACATAAAGGTCTGAAAACTTAGTTAGATAGAGGTTCAAACCTCACTCCTGGCAAATGTGTGTGTGTGTGTGTGTGTGTGTGTGTGTGTGTGTGTGTGTGTGTGTGTGTGTGTGTGTGTGTGTGTGTAGGGTGAAGTTTTTTATGAAATTTCTCACCCACTACATCACCCAATGCCAGTATTTACAAGGGCTGGTGATGTTCCCCACCTTAGAAGTACCCTGGGACAACATCCATCCTGTAAGCTCCATGGCTCATACGATACATGCATAACACTGTAGTAACAATACATAGATTGGTAGGGGTTTGAAACTCAGTACTGGTAAGGGTGTGTGTGTGTGTGTGTGTGTGTGTGTGTGTGTGTGTGTGTGTGTGTTTGTGTGTGTATATCTGTCTGCCCTCAGTATCCTGTGTGGGTGTTGGTGTGATTGTGCAATATCAGGATCCATTAGGGAGTTGGTTTTGCTAAATTATTATATTGAGGACCTAGTATATGTCCCATTGTCACATTACAAGGCCAACAGTTGTCAAACACCATAGAGGTTGATGTAGACAATCCACAGCCTTAAATGTTTAGTGCCATATGCAATGACTATGTGACAGTATGGATTAGTTAACAATACAGGCAACCCTTCTAATACTCAGAGACATCTCTCCACCCAGGAATCATACACAAACACTTGGCTAGGCAGCAACCACTATATCAGTAGTTCTCCTGCAAATTGCCTCACAGATAGTACCCACGGTGTGATTCCAGTGGACTCCATATCAAATTGATGACCACACATGACTGGTGTCACACAGGGTACGGACCCATGTCCTCTCATGTTTGGGATCTATCCTTCTGAGGTGCAGGAGAACACAAAGGCACCCTGGCTGATAATGTTTGCATACAACAGTAAGGTGGGTGGTAGCATTCCCAATCCATGTGATGTTGACATCGCGCCCAAAGGCCACCTGACACCTATGACTGTTGTCAGAACCCTGGACATTACCTCAGTGCCAAGAGATGTGCCGCCATTACCTTTGGGAACACCATGGCTCACATGAAGTAATACATTGGTGGCAGTCCACTGAACAGTGACGTTATTATAACAGAATGGGGAACACAGGTTGACAGTCAGCTGCCTGTTGATCACAACAGTGCCACTGACATCAGAAACTACTTTGATGTGTTACATCTCCTGACTGAGAGTGTGTTATCCAGCAAGTAAAAGGACATGGCACCCTGTTCCTTCCCCTCAGTAGCCCAATCAATGTGTACAGTGACCCTTTTGCCATGTTCCCCACTGGACACCTGCAACAATGGTAGAGTCTGCAAATGTACTCCACAAAGGGAATACCATGCCTTATACACATGCCCTGTAGGGACAGACTCCGATAACTCCAATGAATCCCCATATCATACTGTCTATGTAGGTGCAATCGCTACCTCAGTTACACAGCCATGTCTCACCAAACTAGGTCAGGAATGCTACTTCTGAAGATACCAATCTGTCCACACAACATGCCCCAGAGACCTCAAGCACACTTCCACACTTCAAAGAACATGCATGCTGGACATGTGCACAACCCAGACACTGTCCATGTCATGGAATATAAATCACATACATGTGAAGCAGTGCACATCACTGGCCACCCACAATAGAAATCTGGATGAGTGGATGGGGAATACTATACTCACCCCTGGGGACCACTCCAGTGACTATACTCCTGAGCCACACTGGGGACTATTGTCATGGGTCCTGATGCCAGGGTATTCCCTTGGGCTAGCCTTGTAGAGCCTTCAGGCCCATTCACCTACTACACACCTATGAAGCAATGAACCTATGGACCTCAGTACTGGTAAATGTGTGTGTGTGTGTGTGTGTGTGTGTGTGTGTGTGTGTGTGTGTGTGTGTGTGTGTGTGTGTGTGTGTGTGTGTGTGTGTGAGTGTGAATAGTAATCTCAGTGTATTTGGTTGATGAATATCCCCTGTGGCTGTGGTTATTAGCAATCGGAGGTGTGTCTAAACCACAACATGTACCATTCTCCACTCTACAACAGATATTGAAAATCAATATATACCTATGTACAACTCTCAACCCTATAATTTGTGAGGCATATGCAATCACTGTGCTACAAACCTGAGAATTCCATGCAGATACAGCTGTACCCTGCCTAAGACATGGTGGATGTGTTACCACATTGCCATACCTCTTGGTCTTGCTGCAGGGCCACATCGTGATGACACACAGACACCTAGAACAGAAACAGGATACAGCATGTGAGAACACATTCACTCAGCACTTCACTTGTAGGGGGAGAGAGGGGTAAAGTTGGCACTGAATGTGTTGCCAAGACTTTGGCCAATATCTGTTGTCTCAGGATAGGTATTAGCATTGTGCAGTAACTCACAGCACTTGTGTTTAATGATGTGGAGGTTGTTGATGTAACTATCAAAGGCTGTTGTGATTGTCATCAGTGTCTGCTGTGTGTCTGCCACCATAGATGCCTGTAGTGGATTCCATGAGGGATCCAAAGTTGTGTTTGAGGCTAATAAGGGAGTTCAACAGTCATGGGACACCACCATTCTCTGCAACAATATCCTCCTTTCAATGCACACTTTAGTAATGGCAAAGGACCATCACATTGTCTCCTAGTGTTTGGAAGACAGTGTCTGGGTTCTTTTGGCTCTGGCTAGTACCATGCATTCATGTACATGTTTGTACAGTGCATATGTGTATGATTCCACAGTCATGCAGCTATTTCCTATTGCCATGGGTGCAGTGAAGTCATCCACCCCTGTTCTCATGGCTGAAAAGTCAGCTTTGGAGTGGTATTGCAAGGTGGTTACCTTTGTGGGGGGTGTGACTGTCATGTTGAGTTCCATGTTGATTACAGCCTGTGTGGATCTTACCATGCAGGGATTGACAACTGTGGATGACAGTTTCATATTTAAGTAGTCAACACATGTCAAGGTTGTTGCATCTTCTACCGGGGGGTCAGTATGAGCTTGTCCAAAGCAATGGAAATGATGAATCCCAGAAGTGCTGGGCCACTGTACTGGCACTTGGCTACTTTCCCCAGGTGATGGAGGGGTACTTGAAGTCTCATGTTATGCCAGTGTTGTGTTGGACCATCATAGATGGCAGGGTGTTGAGGAATGTGCATTGACAGTCTAGGGACATAGATGTGGGCCCATAGCAGGCTATGGTCTGGATTGCAGTATTATCCCAAGACAGTTGTACCAGAAATATCTCCAATGCATTATGTTGGGATACTATTCTGGAGGTGTTCCTAGCCATAATGAATATGGAGACAACACCACATGTGGAGGTGTGGCACGGTCCATGTTTGGGGGCTGACAGCTGTGTAATGCGTCATAGCCTGATACTGTAGGGCTGCTGTCTGCTGCTGTGAACCACCTCTCCATTACAGCAGATGTGTCCTCCATCTCTGAGTGCTTTGAGTGACTGCATCCTGACAGTTAGATGTCTGCTGTTGAGCAGCATGACCCTCAGATTGCATACATGTCTAGCTGTTATGGTGGTAATTACATTAGGAACACTGCCTAATAAGGCATCATAGGGGTGGCAAGACACTTAGTCAGTACCTGGAAACCCAGTGCTGACAGATGTAGGACATCTGTGGCAAGTCATTGGGTTCTGTCAATCATGTCATTCCAAGCAGAGAGGTACTGGATCCCCTGAGAATGACACAAAACATGTAAGCCAATGTTGCAGTCAATCATCTGTTGATAGTACAGTAGCATCATTCTGGGTGATGGCGGTACACTGCTCAGGGCTACTGTCACACCTGCCTGGACCACATAATCAGAGAGTTCAACCATGTCTTTTGTCATGTAGTCCAGGAAGGTGTGTCCCAAGTCATTCACACCCACATGGATACAGAGTGATACTCATAGCTGTTGTGGAGTGCCATGCCTGGCTGTGTCATGTGTTAGATGCTGGCATGTGATAGATATTTGGCTGTTACCTGCTCCATATTCAACTTAGTGAGTGGGATATGTGTGTGCCTCAGTATTGAGTTACCCATGATCACTGTATTGTGCAAGGTGGTTAGCCTTAGGAGCTTAGGTTGAGGGGTACACTATGTAAGTTAAATACGTGTCCCTTAGCATTTGCCATGTCACAGTGTCTGACTAGGTGTCTGTCTTGCTGGTCTATGCTGTTTGGGTAAATGTCCATTGAGTGCCTCTGTGAAGGTGGGTACTTGGCTTTTCACTGTATATCATGGCTGTTAAAGTAGGTGTCATGGTGAACTATGTGTTCCACATGGTGTGGTGCAGGTATTGATCTTATCCTCTTGACCTGCTAGTCCAGTCTTTGCTGGAGAGTGCATATGTCCACATTGGGTGATATATGGGTAACTCTCACAGGTCTGAGTGTTTGGAGTTTAGCGGGGAGGGTTGTCTGTGTACATGAGTCAGTTGCAACAGTGCCTCAGAATAGGCAAGTGCACCAGGTTAATGGGTGAAGCACAGAAAACTTCCATTCAAACATGCCAGGAGGAGTGGACATAACTAGCAAGTAATGGGGCTACTTCTGTGATGAATGAGTACTGCTGATAGCTTCCAGGTGTGGCACACATCTTGATACAATAACCTTGTGAAGTGCCAAGCCATAATGCTATTTGATGTAAGACAGAAAGAAGTAGCACAATATAATGATGGAACAGAAGGCAAACTTTCTGCCACCTGTAATACTTTACCTCAACTGTGCAGTTATCAGCAACTTTGGCCATGTGAAAGTTCAGTAAGATCTGTAGTGCGTGCGGTAACTGCATAACACTATAGTACACATAACTAGATAGACAGGAGTTCTAGTCCCAATACTGGCAAGCGTGTGTGTATCATGTACTATCTGGCTTATACCATTTTTGACTTGTGTACTACCCTTTAGACTTCTCCTCACTCCAATCTAGTAGTCCTTTTGATGTCATCCACCTTAGAAGTACCTTTGAAGGAGGTAGAAATGTATAAGCTCTGTGAAGCATCTGATAACTGTGTAGCACTATGGTAAAAATACCTAAATAGGCAGGAGTTCTAATCCCAATGCTGGCAACTGTGTGTGTGAGGATCATATAAACAGGAGTTCTAATCCCAATGCTGGCAACTGTGTGTATGAGGATCATATCTTGTGTGATTTATACCATTTTGGTGGGTGTACCATACACGGCTGGTGACCTCCTCCCACTGCCATTACTTTATATAGTGTGGTAATAGCATCTGCCTCACATGTAGCAGGTTAAACCATTGTACAGTCCTCTGTACAGATGTGTCTGGAATATCCATATGTTTGCAACCTATACGAGGTTGGAAGTGGTCTGCGTGCCTTAACAATGCCCATGTATGTGGTATTGTAGCCAGATAGGCCACAGTGAGTGTACTGACACATATGGCACCATGAGGTATCATACCTGACTGAAACATCATGCTGATACAACCTTTGCCACCCTCACAGGTGGCCAGCCTGTGCAGGGGGGGTGGGAAGGGTGCAGATTTCCAAAGGTGATTAATTTGTGTTCAGCTACAACAAGGGAGGAGTTGATTATTGGTATACAGCTACAGTCACCCATGTTAGCAAGGACCAGGTCGATGTGATGGGCATGTGCATCGGTACATGAGTAGCTTTCCCAGTTAATGGTGAGGTAGTTGAAGTCAATCAGTTTGAGAGTGTTATGTTGGACACTAATATTCTTCAGGGTGTTTAGGGACATGGAGTGTGAGTCTTGGGACATGTTTGGTGACCTATAGCAGGCTAAAAGCTGAACCACTGTCTTACCCAATGTTAGCTACACCTGCAGGATCTATAATGCATAATGCTGGTCTACCACTCTGGAGTTGCGTGCATCCTTAATGAATATGGAAATACCATCACCTTTGGAGCTTCAGTCCAAGTTCTGCAAACAAAAGGTGTGGAATGAGTTATAGGCTGGTAGTGAAGGGGTGCTTCCCGCTGCCTTTAACTAGGTCCCTGTTACATTACAGATGTCATTGTTCCCCATTTTAAGGAATATTTCCAGTGAGTGCACTTTCAGATGTAGACTTCTAGTGTGCAACAGCATGACCCTCAGATTGCATGTGTTTGTAGCTGTCATATATTTCTGTTTATTTAAGTATACATATATATATTTATATATGTATGTATTTGTATACCTTTCTATATATATATGTGTGTATGCATATATGTAGATATAAATATAGATGTATATCTCTATATATACATGTATTATGTATAGATTTGTCTACATATATGCATCTCCATACATATATACATGTATATATAGAGAACCTGACTGATTCTACAGACTCCTTTTCCTACAATTGAATAACTTTTACTAACTGATATGTTTGGACAGTCATCATTATTTTATAGAGCTCCGATGGTGTAATGGTACATTGCTTTGATTGTAGTTTAAATGGCCCTAAGTTCAAGACTTAGCAGCCCTTATTATTTTGTTGCAAGGCAGAACAGTTGCTGCTAGGGAGGAACACGGGCCACAGAGCTCCAGTGAGCTTACAGCAGGCATGATGCACCCCCTTCTGAAGTCATTCAGCTCTTAGGCTTGCACTGTTGTATTGCTGCACCTACATGGTTAGGTACAAGCTGACACTTTGAAGAATTATGTGATTCAGTATAACTCCCCTCATTTGCACACCCCAGTGTGTAGGTCATTAGTTACTCCACTAAAACGGACCCTTTCCCCTTGACAACCAGTGCTCCATTATTGTTTACATCCTGTATGCCATTGACAATAGTGGCAAAATGCAGATTCAACTTAAAATTGAGTTTTCCCATTTTTTTTTTTATTTTCTGCCCAATCCCATTTGCACTCCACTGCCCTATGCTTAAACAGCCAAGATCAGCCAAAAAAACTTTAATTTTCATAATACTTAATCAATTTCTAATGCCAATGGCCTTATATTTGGCCATTGGCATGTCTAATGTACATAATACATGCTTTTTCCACAAGCTGTCATGCCTCCATTTCTCAGTTGCAAAAATGTACTCAGTTATTTTCTGTATACATGTCTGCACTGACACTGTTCTAGCATGGAAACCTGGCCACTTGGTGAATTGCTATATCACCTCATTTGCATGGTTTTCACCAGCAAATGAGGTGATTTGCATATTTACCGGTTTTCCGTGTTGGAATGGTGTAGGGCCACTCGTGCACATGAAAATGGCACTATCCTAAATCGCTCAGCAGCCATTTTCAGTGCAGGAGCTCTTACACTGTTCTTGCATGGAAAATCGGCCTTTCTGAATCCCAGGGAATGTTTATACATAACTGCTGCCTGTACAATCCATTAAGTTGCACGTGGGGTTCCACCTCTGTAAAATCTTAGAATGTATAAATTACTTTTACTGTTACTGTTACTGTTTGTGCAAAATGTAAATAGAAATGTAACTATTCTGTATTTAACTGGAACCTAGTATAATGCAGTGTAAGCAAATTGAGCTTTTCTTCCTGGGCCTCCGCTAAAAATGGGTATTACCCAGTTGGACTTTTCCAGTAAGTAAAGACAATTAAATAAATAAATGCATGCATTTGTTGAGTAATATTTTCTGAATTTTACATTGCCAGCTTTTCTTTTAACTGAAAAAAAGGAATATTGCAATATTGCAATAACAACCCCCCCACTACCAAACAAATAGCATTCTAATTGCCCCCAGTAAATAAACAGATCTCCTTATGCTCAACATAAACATAAGGAGCATGCTGAACAAAATCCCAGAGCTACACGTTACCCTGGCCCTCTACTCCCCCAACATAGTCCTTCTTACAGAGACCTGGCTAAATCCACTAAACAATAATAATGACTTTGTTCCACCTGGTTACAATGTTCTTAGACAAGACAGATTGTCCAGAAGAGGAGGATGTATCGTTCTCCTCTTCAAAAACAACCTGACCATTGAAATGTTAGTCAATGAACAACCCAAGTTCAGTAATGCAGAAACTATGTTACTAAGCTGAAAATCAACTCAAAAGCATTTATATATAATTTACACCTATATACCCCCCGGCAATAACATTAATACAGTAGAATCCATTCTAGACTGGGCATCCCAAAAATTTCACAAAGAAACAATCATACTTGTTATGTACTTAATAAAAATCAAACTATAAAATGCATGCTACAAAATAATCACATAGAAAATAGATACTCTACAGTTAAGTTAAAAATGGAATATCCTTTATCGAAACACACAAATAAGCAATCCTAGTTGAGTATAATCAAAAACATTCCTTATATATAATCAGTTTGTTTGGAGCAAGGGAGTAGTTACAGAGGGTGGTTCTGTTAAGAGCAATTAATGCATTAAAATCATTCCTTTAGCCAAGTCCCCCTTTCCCCTTAACACCATAGTGTAATCAGAAACTGTGCTAACTAAAACTGAATCTAGAAAACTAGAGACAAATTACAATCTAAGAATCTTTACTCTGTAAAGGCAAGTTTTGCCGAGGCGCTAGAGAAATTTACCTGTGTTTCGTTTTACTTCTGAGGTGGATTAAATATTTATCCAGATGTGCATTGGAGTCCTTCTTCTGTGGTATTATTATATCAAGAATTTTTGAACTTTCTTTGGTGGTTTTTACAATCTAAGAACATTTTGTATAGGCAAACCAAATAGTCAAAAGTTTATTAAGAAACAAACTAACTAAAAAATGACTGACTGACAAAAAGATCTACCAACAGAACTCTACCAGAATAAAAATTAATAAATATACAACTTTTAACATAGATCACTTTTGTATCATATATATATATATATATATATATACATATATATATAAACATATACATATATATATATATATATATATATATATATATATATATATATATATATATATATATATATATATATATATATATATATATATATATATATATATATCTATATATATATATATATATATATATGTGTGTGTGTGTGTGTATATATATATATATATATATATATATATATATATATGGGATCACTACATACTCTCGAAATGTTGGAATGACGAATTCCAAAATCTCGAGACTATATAGCCGAAACCCCTAAATACCGAAAGATCAGAAGCATGAAATTCAAAATCCCGATGTTCAGAGATATTGAAATAGTGCTTCTGGTGTTGCGGTTTGTTGATGGATAGCTGGAAGTTCAGGTAAGTACCTATGTGTAAGTGTGTTGGTTAGGGGCTTTAGTGTGTGTGTGTGTGTGTGTGTGTGTGTGTGTGTGTGTGTGTGTGTGTGTGTGTGTGTGTGTGTGAGGGACTGTAAAATGTATGAGCGTGTTTCCCTTGTGTGTCTGTTTGTGCAATTTCAGAGCTAGTATATTTAAGTAGGGGGGTGTGGGGGGTGCAGGGGTGCTTGCCCCCCTGCTTATCTGCAGTGTAGGATGATATGTTTGATTGTGGGGGGAAGTTGTGTGTATGTGTGTGCTGTATGTGAGCTGTACATTCGGGATTTTGAATTTTGCGCTTCTGGTCTTTCAGCATTTAGAGGTTTCGGCTATATAGTCTCGAGATTTTGAAATTCGATATTTCAAGATTTTGAGATTATGTAGTGAATATATATATATATATATATATATATATATATATATATATATATATATATATATATATATATTCATCAGGTTTGTGTGCCAAAAACAAATCATAATATGAATGAACATGTGTACAGATATACAACTGAAAACCTAAGTAGGATGAAAAAACATAAAAATAATCACTAAGGTGGAAATAGAGTGATAACTGTTAAAAATAAAGCACTATGACCATGGGGATCTGTTAGTATGGCATCTAATGAAGAAAACAATTAGTTTGAGAGTATAAGACTGCACTCAAGAGTGATTGCAACGTTTAAAACAGAAAAGAAAGAAAAAGACTAGGCCCATGCACATTGTGTGCACTATCAGACTTTCACTGCCTAAAAGAAAAAAAATGTAACAAAACTGTTTAGTTTAAAATCTAAAGTAGCATTTAATGTGGAGCCATCAAAAATGATTAATATATACATGAGACACCTAAAGTATGTCCTTTATAACCTTGTAAGTTAGTGCTGAAAGAAATAAACAGTTTTTGATATTTGTTTTTAAGGACAATATAAGCAATAATGTCAGCATTAATCAGTCCCATATCGGTCTTTGAAACAGTGGGACAGTTTTCTAAGATCTAGTATGCTTTTTATGGAGCAATAATAATTAAGCCCTAGTTCTCTAAAAAGAGTTCAGTTTCAGCTGCCACTGTAGTTCACATTTCTCTAAAAGACTAGGGATGTCTCCTTCCAGTTCCAAAAGGTCCACATGGGCAATAATTTGAAATTTAACTCCAGTGTATCTTTTGTGTAGCTGCAGGTGCCGAGCCAGTGTGTTATTCTTACACTTAGTTCTAATTTCAGAAAGATGGCCAGAAATCCTTCTTTTACATCTGTTGAGTGCTTTCCCTACATAAAATGCTTCACAGTCATTGCAGCTAGCCTTGTAAACCACCTGCATTGAGTTACAGTCACCTCCTGCATTGGTTTTAATTATTTTCTTTAAATGCAGGCAAAAAACCATGTCTCCCTCCTGTATGTGCTGACAAAAGACACAGTTGGCTCCACACTTATTGGTGCATGTATCCTGTAGTCTGGGCCTACCTTCAACCCAACTCCTGATATTCCTGGCTTTCCTGTACATGAAGGAAGGAAGGAGCTTCTCCAAGGATGTCCATTAAATATGATCTTTCAGTAATTATGTCTCAGTTCTCTCTAATAACATTAACGGCGCTGTAATAGTCAGCAGTAAAAGCCAAGATACAATTGTCTTTAGATTTGTTGTCTGTAGATTTCTTGTTAAGTTCTGATACCTTTGTACATTTTAGATCAATTATAGTTTCCAAAATGCTTCTTAACATATTGCTTTCATATCTCCTCAGTAAAAAATCACTTTCAAGTTCACTTAGGTTTTTATGGACGAGTTCCATTTTTATGGTGATCCTAGCCAACTTATGGCCCTAGGACTTAACAACATTATATTTAGTCTTGGTGGGATGGAGACTTTTATGTAGTAGGAGATTTACTCTGGTAGGTTTTCTATAAAGATCTGTGTCAATTGTACCCTGGTCCAAGCCTTTAGTAATCTGCATATCTAAGAAAACTGCCGAGATGAGGCTGTGGGAAGTGGTGAAGCGCAGTAAGTTGGTGGTTTGATTCAGATAGCTGATAAAGTCTTCTAATTTAGTACTGTCTCCTTTCCACACAATAAAAATATTGTCAATAAAGCACAGATACAAAGTGATGTGTTGCATGTATTCTCTGTTGTTATAAACATAATCCTCCTCCCATTTGTCTAGGGCTATGTTGGCTAGGCTAGGGGCCATAGCTGCCCCATGGCTATATCAATATTTGTTTATACTAATTTCCATTAAAAGTAAATAAATTGTACCTAAGCACCATATCTAAAAGTTACCTGTTATTTAATGTTGTGCTGGTGTGCCCTTGTTGCTTTTCCTGTAGAAATCAATCACTGCTTCAATGCAATACTTATGTGGAAGTACAGTATACAATGATTCAGCATCTATTGTTAATAAAATACTGTAAGCATCAACTGTAATATTTTTTATTTTCCTTAAAAATCATTAGAACTTTTATGTGTGAGATGTTCTTCTCACCCAGAGTTTGTAACAAAAAATCCAGGTAGATGGCATTAGCTTCAGTCAGGGACGCCCCTCTTGCAACCACTGGCCTGTAAGGAGGATTTTCTCTATTTTTATGTGGCTTAGGGATTCCAAAGAATTTAGGCAAGCATGGGGAAAGTGTCTATAAATAGTCAAACAAGTTATCTGTTAATAAACCATCATCATACAGTGCAGTCAAGGCTGCGTACTAGTTGTTGTACAATGCCTTAATCTCTTCTAAAGTTAAAGACTCATAATAGTTTGTGTCACTCAACATTTCTTCTGTCCTCTGGTTATAGCTGCTGGTATCAGTGACAATAATACCCCCTCCCTTGTCAGCCTTCATAACCTGTTGAGATTTATCTCTGCCTAGCTCTAATAATGCTTTTTTTCTCACCTTTGTTAAGGTTGTAGAACTTTCTCCCTGCTGGTTTTTGCAGTACTTTCTTGATGTCCATTTCACATTTGACTTCAAAAGCTGTTAAAGTTTGGTGTAAGGGAGTGCAGCAATTACTGGGTCTTTTTATTCTTTCTTCATTATGTTTTTTTCTTAGTGGTATCAGATTTGCCATGGTAAAGAACTTTCAGATTCAGTTTTCTGACATAGGATTTTAAATCGACCAGTACTATGTCAAACCTGCAGTGGGGAAACAAAAGTTAATCTTTTTTTTTTTTTTTTTCAATAATAAGTCTTTATTCTTTTCCAAATGTTAATACAATACCACAACATATTTACAATATATACATGAATGTTTCCAACAGTTACATAAAGTCATTATACATTAATATAAACTTCTAGATAGGTATTAAATAAAGAGAAAATAAAAATCTAGTATCAATATAAGGCTTATCTATACTAAGCTCCATATTTAGTATGTACTTCCCGGAGAAAAGTGGATTGGAACCTTAAGCTAACACAATATTAAAGATTTGCTCCCATATCTTTGTGTTATTTATACTTTTCTTATGATCTTTAATTAGTAATTTATGCGCTAAAATATGTTTTATCGCTACACTCTTAAAGTTTTCCCATGAAGTCTGGGATGGATTCAGCCAATTTGTAGCTATATACAGCTTCATTAACAGGAAAATATTTATGAGTATGATCCTTTGGGATCTATCCAAATGAATCAGAGGAATATGAAGAATCATAAACTCCCAAGAAAGTGTAGACTGTTGATATCCCATTTTTTGTAATTGAATTTTTAAAGAATTCCAAAGTTTGAAAATACATTTACAACTCCAGAACATGTGTAAAAGGTCAGCCGTTTGGTCTATACAATATGGGCATTTAGGTGAGTTTTTAGAGTTGAATTTATATAGAGTGAGACGAGTGTAATACGCATTATTAAATATCATCAACTGAGTAAATAATAACTTTTGAAGATATACTGATTTTAAGGTTAAATTAATTGCTTTCACTATTTTATTATCTTCAATCGTTAACAATTTCTCCTTCCAGTATTTGGATAAAAGTATTTGGTTATTATATTTCACATCTTTTATCAAATTATATGAAGCCATTATATATTTATAGTCCTTCGTAAGAGTTTGCCATAAGTTTAGGCAAATGTTTAAATCTTCTTCTTTAATTTTAAAATTACTATTACTAAAATAACTTATTGATAGATCCTTTAGCTGTCTCATTATAATTAAATACGAGTTAGGGAGATTCATCTCTCTTAACATGTAGTGTATTGAGATACCAAGGAAGGGATATAAATCAAGTATGGTTAAATCACTTATAAGTGGGAATTTTTTAAGATCTATCAGCTGATTACCAATTTTCAAATTTGGGTTCTTATGAAATGGTTGAAAAGTCATCATATATTGTAAGAGATTTAGTGAGTTAAACAGATTTTGTATTGATATTATATATACTCTGATATGTTCCATCAGAGCGTACATTTTAAGGGTATCTTTATTTAAAAAGGGTAATGCCTTACAATTAATACCCAGTCCAGTAACATGTTTATAATTCAGAATCAACCACTTGGGTGACCATTTGGGACTAGACCTATCCAAGTTAACCACTCTTAGAATTCTATTAGCATTTATTATTAAATAATATGCTTCAAAATTCGGTAACTCTAAACCACCCCTGTTTTTCGAGTCATCAGTTTATCATAGGATATCCTAGTTTTTCTAGGTTCCCATACAAATCTACCTAATTCCGTATGAATTTGTTTGAAGAATTTCCTAGAAATTTGGACTTGAGTAGCTCTAAAGATATATAATATTCTGGGAAGTATGTTCATTTTAATAATTGAGGTCTTTGCCATTATTGGTAATTTCAAATTATTCCATCTTTTTAAATCAGACACTATATGCTCCCAAAGTAACTTAACATTATTCACATAAAAGTCTCTGTTGTCTGTTGAAAAAACAATACCCAAATATTTTATTTTTTCTTCGGATTTTACCTGACCTACCAATGGTAAAAGCGAAAAGGGTATAGGCGTCTTTAAAGGAAATAACTTAGTTTTTTCTAAAATTTATTTTGTAATTGGATATTGTTGCAAAGTCATCCACTGCCTTTAATATTTTCTTGGTATCTGAAACAGGTGTCGTACAGTAAATATTTAGATCATCCGCAAAAGCAGCCATAGAAATTTTCATACCATATATTATTGGGGCATTGTGATAGATATTTTGTTTGATATGTAGAAATAAAGGTTATAAATATAGATTGAATAATATAGGAGATAACGGACATCCTTGACGGGTACCATTCTTAATTTGTATTCTTTTTGAGAGATTTTTATTAATAACTAGATTTGTATAGGGATTATTATATAGTTTTTTTAATGTTAAAATAAAGTCATGAGGTATATTAAAATATGATAAAATATCAAACAAAAATTCTAAATTAACTCTATCAAAAGCTTTTTGCGCATCAATTATGAGTGCATAAGCATTAAAATTTCTGTGAGTGGCATAAGAGATCAGTGTATGAAGTGATAACGTATTATCTGTAGTTTGTCTGCCATTTAGAAAACCAGCTTGTTCCTCTGATATTATCAGGTTAATTACCTTCTTCAATCTATTAGCCAAAATCGATGTCATAATTTTCATGTCTATATTCAAAAGTGAAATAGGTCTATAGTTATCCGGATTTTGCAAATCAGCATTCTCTTTCGGTATAAGAATAGTTTTTGAAGCATTAAAGTGCGGGTCATTCATTTTATTGTTAATTATATAGTTAAATACATGTGGAAGTATTTTCCCCAATGTATCACTAAAAGTTTTGTAAAATTCTGTGGTCAAACCATCCGGTCCTGGAGCTTTATGTGGCTTCAAATTCTTAATTGTATCTGTTATCTCCTCTGAGGAAATTGGTTTGACTAAGTTCATATGAAACTCATCATCAATTTTTGGAAATATAATCTTCTGCAAAAAGTCATTATTACTCTTATTTATAATTAATTCCTGATGTTCACCATAGACTTGAGAAAATATTAATTCAAAAGCATTAATAATGTCTTCAGTATTGGTGTACGTTTTATTGTTAAAGTGTATTTCAGAAATTTGAGAAGGTATTTTCGATTGATTAATGATACGTGCTAGTGCTTTTGAAGGGGTCTGTATATGATTAGCGTATTTTACCAGCATTTTCTGTTCATAAAATGATAATTTACTATTTTGTAGTAAAAAAAGGTCCTTCTGACATTTTAATAACTCCATTTCAGTTTGTTTACTATAATTCCCAATTAAATCCTGTTCCAGTAATTTAATTTTAGTTTCCAATTCTTGTATGTCTCTCGAATGTATTTTCTTATAATAAGTAGCCTTTTGAAGAAAAATTCCTCTTATTTGTGCTTTGGTCGTTGCCCATTCTATGTCAGACGGATGTCGGTGTTTAGAAAGATTAGCTAATAGCTGATTCAAGGTCTCTTGAACTTCTTTTATTATATCTTCTTTATTTAATAAATATGGATTTAAGGACCAATTATAACCTCTAAGACGTATATTATGACTAGTGTCCTTATTGAAAGTTAATGTAATCCTAGAATGATCCGACAAATGTCCAGCTTGTATGGATACATAGGGGTCAAAAGCCATTAGTACATCTGAAATTAGAAAAAAATCGATCCTGGACCACATTTTATGACAATTTGAATAAAATGTAAAGTTATTTGCATTCATTTGATTATTTGTGTATTTAAATGGATCATATAGTTTAAAATCTGTTTTAAGTTCCTGTAGTGCTATCACTGCTTGGTTATTAAAGGACCTGTATGAACTTGATTTGTCTAATGTGGGATCTTGGTATGTGTTCCAATCACCTCCTATTATTATATAGTAATTATTATATTGATTCAGGATAAAATAGAGTGATGTTATAAAAAGTTGTTGATTGGTACATGGGGCATATATATTAAGAAGTATCACCGGTTTATCATAAAGTTTAGATGAAAGAATCACATAACACCATCTTCCCTCTTTGTCTATTTTAAAATCTAGAATTTTCTCTTGATATTGGTTTCTAATAATGATCGCCACCCCTGCACTATTAGTTGTCCCTTCTGAAGCTACCACCTCTCTAATCCATTTCTTATTCTTAAGGACAGTCCATTGATCATTGGTCAAATGGGTTTCTTGTAATAAAATAAAACATGCCTTTGACTGGAGAAATAAATGAAAAACTAATTTCCTTTTTTTCAAGTTCTGGAGCCCTTTAGTATTCCATGAGTCTACTATCCACATACTAAGATTTTTAAATCTTTTAAGTATATTTTAAAATTAAGAGACGATACTAAATTCCAATGTATTAGCACAGTATATAATATCTGGAAGCAATCTTGACGTCCCATCCCTAACCAGTGCCTATCCACTATTCCCCTGGACCAGGACATACATAGGTTTTTTACACAGTTAAAACTTTTATGGGTACACAGCCTTACTAAACATCTATTCTTTATCTTACAAAATAAAATACCAAAAACATGCAAAAAACCTATAAATACTACATCTAACTCTACAAAGCCTAACCCAAACATTCCCTAATAAACACTGATAACTATCTACAGCTCTTGAACACATTATTTAGTTAACATAAATGATCTTCACTACATTCAAAATTACTATTCTACCTCTCTAATAGTTCACATATAATATTAGTTATATTAATTGGTTGTATTACCCTAAAATAGCTAACTATCTTATTTAAATCTAAGCTAAACAGATATATGACAGTACCCCTATTAAACAATAATATTATTGGTTTCAAGATAATTCACTATATATTATGTTATCTAGGAAAGAGAAAAACAAATATTTAACCTATAAATATAGCATTAGCTCTGACTTTGTTTATCTAATCTAGCTTATTTAACATTATAATGACAGTAACACGGGTGAATACAAATAGCATTAACTATGCTTACTGGGTACTATACTTGAATATATAGAATGATAACTAACTAACAGAGTTCCCCAAACAGTCAGAACCACATGCCAGTATATAAGAAGATAGCCTTCACTTTCCTAGAAATGCCAGGATATAATATTTTCTGGTCTTTTAATCCACTAACTATCCCAACACTAAATCCCCTTTGTATCTAAGCATTTGCAGTATAAAACACATCATTAAGACAGGAAAATAAATATTACAGTATACTACCATGTTATTAGTACAACCCACATTCAGGAAAAACTACCTAAGAAAATAGCATAATTATGATAAAGTTATCCTACTTCTACCATTCAGTTAAATAACACATTTTAACCAGTACATTATTAGTTCAGTTTTAATCCTACCTGAATGGATTCACAGTTCCCTTTAAAGAAATAAAAGCTGTAACATACATTAAATGTCCATGGACACTCATTTTACAGTCCAACTAGCTTCCCCTTCTTCCACAAAGATGTTTCTACTTCCTGGTCATGTAATCCTGTCTTCGAATTCGCGACAGGGGAACCATTACACGGACGGACTTCTGGATGCGCCACCTCAAAAGCGGACCCTCAGCAGCACCCAAAGGACTTCCTGTTACCTCGCGAAGGGATACAGTTCGTAGAAGCCATAAAAGTTCGGGAAATCTTCGTGGACGAGCTGGAGCTGCAAAAAGAAACTAAGTAAATATTTACCAAGGGGCCTGGTGAAGAAAAAAGAACAAACAAAGGATTTTGGAGCCTCAAGACGTAGTAAGCATGGAATCCCAGTATCCACGATGCTGTAAACAGACTGAATGGCCAAGTTAAGCTTCCGAAGCTAGAAGAGACTTAAAAATCTTCAGAAAGGTAACTTTTGCTTCTTTTCTTGTAGATATGGAATATTTGGATCCATCAACTGTAAAAATTAATGTGTTAGGGTATTTCATTTGAAATTTAATGTTCTTTTCAATGAGGAACTTACAGTATGGAGATAATGCTTGTCTGGCTTGTCTTATTTGCAATGGTAAATCCTGACCCATAGAAACTCTATTATTTTGCCACATAATATAACCTCCATTCTTTTTAACAGTTAGAATTATTTTATTTACGTCCTGGTAGTTGAGTATTTTGACGTATACTGGTCTAGGTATGTTTGAGGCTTGTGTTTCTCTGAGAGCTCTATGGGCTCTTTCTATAACTATTTGCTTAGCAATGTCAGAGTCATTGAACAATATTTCGAATATTTGTATGATGGTAGAAATTAAATCATTATATTGGATAGTTTCTGGAATTCCTCTAATAATTATGTTGTTCCTTCTGGATCTTGCCTCCAAGTCCAGAATTGTATTTTGCATAGACTGGATATCCATGTCATGAATGTCTGTTTTTTTTGTAAGCAATGTTATTCTGTCCTCATTTTCGGATATTCTAGCTTCCGATTTATCCATCCTTTCAAGAATTTGACTGCATGTGGCACCAAAAGAAAGTACCTGGTTTGATAGTTCTTTCAAAGCTTCTTGAATGGGCAACAAAGCAGTTTTAATATCTTCCATGTTAGCCAGTTGATCCGGTTTATTTGTCATTCCAGCTTTTAAAAGTTCCTGCTGTTTTATATTCTTCTCCCTTTTTATTGTTGAATCTTTTTCTGGTCACTGAAGTGCTGATAATTTGGTTTTAGTTGTTGTTGTTTCCATACTTTTTTCCTCTTTTGACATTGTGAAGCAAAGCAAAACTCTAGTAAAACTAACTAGTAAATATCCACAATTACCAGTCAGGCAGTTCCTTTGTTTAATACTCTGTTCAGAGTCAGACAGACAATCAGCTCTAATCCTGTGAGTTTGATTAATTTCCTCCTGTTCTTTCACCTCTCAAGCAATATTTAGTTGTAGTAGAATAGATATAGCCAACAATTAGTGTAAAAAATCTTGTAGTATATCCTCAGGGTTGATTTTTATTCCGAGTAACTGGAGAGCTGTAGATATGCAGTGTCTACAGAATGGCGGCCATCTTTGAATCCCAAAAGTTAATCTTTTTGAAAGCACACTAATCTCCATGTCAGTATGTTCTTTTTTGGAATGATTCCAAACAATGGGGTAAGTTAATAACGTGGTTGTTTTCTCCATCTGGTTCTGGGTCCTGTGTAGCTGGGCTCCCCCAAGTATTTCATTTCCCTCACTCCTGTCCACTGCTTGGTTCTCCGGCCTTCTGGAGGGACTCTGGCTCGGGCTGGGGATTGTTGAAAACCCTCTTGTGCTATCTGGAGTCTCGGGAGATTGTAGCAGTAGTCTTCCTGGTGAATCTGTTTGTATTGTCCTCCTCTCAAGCTCTGACATTGGTCCTGGTAATGGTATTGGTACTGGTCCTGTTGTTGGTGTTGTAGTTGATGTCTGCAATGTCCCTCTTGGTAGTCTGGGTCTCGGTGTTCCAGATGCTGCTCTTGGCAGCCGTGCTGTCTGTGGTTGTGGTTGTCCTGTCGGTTCTGGATTTGGTGTTGATTCTGGTTGTGGTTCAGGTGTTCCTCCAATATATCCCTCTGATGGTTCTGGTCCATTCTGGGATTCTGGGTCTGGTTCTAATCTAGGTACCCCTGCCCTTCATTGGACCTCCAAGGTATGCTGGCAGCCAAAGATATCTGTGAAAATAGTGGTGGTGGAGGAACTTGTTCCATCTGTGTCATGCCTCTGTCTGGTTCTGTACATCAATATCCCTCTCAAAAAAAAACTACTTGGGTCTGCTGTCATATTGGTGGTACCCTTTGTAGCCTTTGTTGAATCTTCTGTTGCCACATCTATAGTTGTAGTTTAAAAAAATCCTCTGTCTTTATTCTTGTTTCTTGTTTTATTAGGTCTCTCAGGGTCATCCTTACCATCTTGGTCCCTTTTCATCTTCTTTAGCTTACGTTCTTTAATGGATTGTTAACAGACTTTTACCCTCTGTCTCAGAGAATCAGACCTAGCATCCAGGTATTTGTGGCTTTCATTTAATATAGCTATCTCCAGCTTTGAGATTACAACTTTGGTTGCCTCATATGTAGCTAGGTTATTTTTAAGGAGCAGTCTTATGATGTTAGCTAGCATTGGTTAGGGTATCAAACCACTCAGCCATCAGGGTTTCATCCATATTATTCCACATAGGCGTCTTGTAAAGGCGCAACCCCCTAGACAGTCTGTTCTTGTCTAGACATTGTTGTAAGTATATTTGCTCCCAAAATCACCCGTTCATGTGTTTCAGTTCCTTTTCTAGTTTATTAAAAGAATCAAAATTGCCTGTACCTTGGTTTTGAACTTCCTCACCATTAATGTTTCCTACATTAATCGTGTCAACATCATTCTCATTCAAGGTAGGTGCTGCCAGCAAGTTGAATAGCCTTCCATTTTACATGTTAAAGTCCCAGTGGTGGAAAAACGCACACACACACACACACACACACACACACACACACACACACACACACACACACACACACACACACACACACACACATTGCAGTCCAAGGGGACCAATGAATGGATAAAACACTACGAAGACCTCACAGTGTTCAACTGGAAAAAAAGAAATCAGTGTTATCCCTCAAAGTCTCACAAAAACCCAGTATGCAACCTATACTCTGTCCAAGACAAACCAAGAAGAAACTTCACAGTGTTCAGGGTGTAATGTTCACTTCCTAAATTATGTTATACACTTACCTCACTTAATAAAAATCAAATTGTAAATTGTAACTATAAAACACATGCTACAAAATAATCACATAGAAAATAGTAGGTAGACCACAGTTGAGTTAAAAAATGGAATATCCTTTATTGAAGCACACAAACAAGCTATTCCAGTAAAATCCTCAAAAATGTATACATTCCCAAATAGTGCTCCTCACTAATAAACTGCTAACCATCACCCAGCACAGATTCTCCCCCAATCACAGTATCACCACAGCCCTTATTAGCTTTACCAACAAAGCAAACCAACATCGAAACAATGGTAACTTAGTATACACTGTATTTCCAAGGCCTTCAGTACTGTCTCCCATCCCAAACTCTTCTGCTCTCTCTGATCTTAATCTCAGCCACTCTATACTAGCATGGTTTCAAAACTATCTTACCTACTGCCAACAAGCAGTAAAATGGCAAAACTCCTTATCTCCCCTCCTATCTGTCATCCTAGGGGTCCCCCAAGGATCCATTCTTGGACCTCATCTATTCAACATATTCACCAACCAACTCCACAAAGCTACTCAGCATGCCACTCTAGTCCAGTACGCCGATGACTCCACTCTAATCTGCTCCGCCCCATCACTCCCTCAACTCCAGGAATTGACACGAGTCCTTTACCACTGTTGAAACCTGGTAACCAACTCTCAACTAATACTTAACACCAATAAAACACAGCTAATGATATTCTATCCCATTAGAGCCTTAGACCCCATACCATCATTCACAATATTCTCAGCTAATAACACCCCTATCACACCTGTCAACACACCAAACTTCTAGGGATTATCATAGATCACAACATGAAATTCGATATGCACATTGCACAGACAATAAAGAAAGTCCATAAAAAACTTGGAACCCTATATAGATGCAAAAAGTACCTCATCAATGATGGTAAAGCCACCATCGCAAGAACCCACCTACTATCCACACTCCTCTATGCCTCCCCATACTCATCAACCTAAACAAAGTAGACTTTAACTAACTAAACACCTGCTACAATAAAATAGCAACTGACGTACCCTTCAGGACACATCACTGCATAGCAATCAAGCAACTATCCTGGCTAGAATTACCCAACCTGCCTACATATAACCAATGTACAATAGCCCACCAAATTCTATATTATCCCAATAGTGTTCCTGTTCTTCAAGGTCTATTTAATCTACTCTAACAAACGCCTATTAAAATCCACCAAAAAAGGACTGGCTGACATAGGCAAAAGCAGTAGATCTGGGGACTCCTTGTTTTTCATTTTTGTTGCAAAAGCATGGAATATCATCCCCATAGATATTAAAACCACTGAAAACAAAAATAATTAAAAAAAATCCTCTGGTCCCATTTACATAGTTCTTGGTTATGTAATTGTTCTGACCTTGGACAGCTTCACTTAATTAGATCATATCATACCTTAACCTTCTATGAAAGCTTGCAACAACTCCTTTCTGTCTTTAACCTTCTAAGACAGCTTGCAATAACTCATTTCTGTACTCTTAATCAATGTGTGTTTTCTGTACTAGCCACTGATGAATGTAACCAAATGACTGAACAAAATGTCCTTTCAACTGTATTGTTTATTGCAACACACTGTCTTATAGTATATTTACTTTTTGCTCCTTTCTTGGCCTTAAAACTGTACCTTATTAACTTTTTGACTGTTACTAACATGAAATGAATTTACTGTATTTGCTGTACTAATCTATGTGGAGCTTTTCTCCTCGGGTGTCCGCTGCAAATGGGATCCATGCCCAGTCAGGCTTTCCTGGTAAACAAATGTGCAATAAATAAATAAATACATACATAAAATGAATAATTATTTTCCCTGAATAGCTGTGAATACCTCAAAACCTTTTAGTGTAAGAAATCTAGTTAAAGCCTAAAATAATGGTGGGACAAAGGACAGATTTTAAATATTGCTCTTATAAACATGAACACACACACTTAGTTTTTCTAATGTCCATTTTTGCTTTTCTTTGGTACACCTTTGTTTAGTTAAAAATAAATTGAGCCAGGACCTGGGGGCACAGTTCATGACTTTATTTAAAATGAGGGTGTTCTTGCCCCCCTCACCCTATGGTTCCAGTGCCCTTTCCAAGAAGCATGTGTAAAAAGTAACACATGCCTGAAATGGACTCCTACAGTGTAGAAACAACTGACTTCAGTACTTTTTCATACACAAAATAAGTATTCATTATCCACAGTGCAGTGGTGATCCCTACACCATACCGTGCTTATATCATGTAGATTCCTAGTCTGGCTGCAATATGTATGCTATTTATCTCATAACTCATTAACATTCCTGAATTGCAAACCAGGTAAACATCATGTTGAATTCTTCAAGAGGCTGAGCACACATGTAAGCACCTGCAGAGACCTCTCTGTACGTGCAGGAAGAGCAGATTGCAGGTATTGAGAAATAGTCAGGCTCATACTTTCCAGGTCTACCTCATTAGGAATTGTATTACACAAATTAGTTTTTAAGGTGTTGTGTTCCAAAAACTCACTCATTGAGTGTGACCATCATACACTGTAGTACTACAAAAAAGTTTTACGTGAGAGCCATGGTATGGTACACAGTAATGAATATCAATACAGCAAAATAACATTATAGAAAAACATATGATTCCTATCTGTAGGTGTTAGTATGGTGTCAGTAGTGTGGTCAACATATTGACCATTTGTTCAACAATTATGTCAGATGGGTGTTCCACAGTCAATGGATGGAAGGTTTACATTGGTGGACATGCTAACCGTAACCATTTGAAGTTGGAGTCACTACTGAGTAAATACAAATGTGAGATGAAAAAAAAATCATAAAATTAATCTAAGGTGATTATGTTCTCTGTAACAGCTTCCATGTCTCAATGTTGTAATGTTGTGAAACTTCCATTTAAGGACTCTGCATGCACGGTTCTATTCCACTGAAGGGGGCATGCCGTTGCACCATATTGCTTCCAGTCTTTAACTGTAGTCCATTACAATGAACATAGTTTCACATCTTTTGGCTAAGATCTTTAGAGGCGTACCAGTCTGATGCTCTGTTTGGTAGACTGTGACTGACTACACATGGGTTTGAACTGTGACAGATGCATTTACTGCTGATTGTTGTCCACTGTTGTGATCACATAAGATATGTGCTATTGACTCACGTCCTGTGAAAGTTATGTGGCATGTGTAGCTAATGCTCTGCTTGGTGACCTTTAACATACTGCAAATTGACATAAGCAAAACACACTCATACAAAAAGGAATGAGAAATTAAAATAAGAACTTATTTTGTTCAAACATTGCAAATTGCTTGGCATAGAGCAACAGTGATAAACTAAGGTAGGTAATGATAAATGACAGTTATCGTCTTATGGCAAAAACTGGAGATAAATATTTTGGTCATCCAAATGATTTGCTGACCATCTCATGAATGAGCTTAAATGCAATGCTCAACAGCAGTAATGAAATAATGACAGGTTGACAATTATTTGAACTGTAACTACATCTATGGTTATTGTACTCCAGATGTGACATATATCTTCTCAGTAAGGTAGGTGGAGGGTTTGTATCCCCTGATGACTTAAATCTATTGAACATTTCTCTATTTGCAGTTCCCTTACAAATACCCAGCAAATGTGTACCGCCTGACAATTTTAATGAAAGATATTCTGTGGTGAGGGTAAGTAATAAATAGAGCATGGGACCAAGAGGTAGGTAGACAGGATTTTAAATTGCTTAATGTGTAAGCTTTGGCACTGTAGATAGTAGATGTGATGACTATGCAAATCCATTTGTTTTGCGAGTCTTGCCAAGTGTGCATGCTCTGCAAGTTACATATGTCAGGTTAAATGCAGTTGATATTCCACAATTAACTATATTAATCTGGTGTCACTGCTGAGCATATAATCTCAATAGGAAACACCTGGAAAGAAGGACCACCTTGTTTCACACCTTAAAGTATCACTGGAGCCATAATAGCACAGTACATGTATTAAATTTTATTAGCACCCATCATGCAAATGCAATTCTATCTAGTTCTCATCCTTGCACAAATGCTGAGAAACTTGAGATTTGCTTTGGATGCCAATATAGTGCCATTTTCCCATACATCACAGAAGAAGAGATGTATGGCTGGTGAAGGGGAAAGCAGTGCTCCTATTAGAACACAGAAGTGTTGTGAGCAGAAGAGTGAAATTTTTCCATTAGCAGTCCAGCTGCAGGTTCCTGCAAGGGGGCTATTCCAGATCACATTACAAGGCTGATTCCTAGAAATAGTGTGACCAAGGCTGCCACCTGTGTTATTGGTACATCACATATGGAGAAACAGTGCTGTCACTACTACAATGACATATGTCTCAGGAAGCCTGAAATCCTTGGTCATTGGGAGCAAGGTTTGAGACTGATCACCACCTCTGTATTGTAAGTATAACATAATTTGCCCATCCTTAAATTGCTGATGCATGGCACCATACAGATTTTTATTATGCTTTCTCAATCTCTGTAGCTTCTGAGCAGATAAAAAAAAATGGAAGATGCATAAGTAGTGACTGGAGTGCCTAAGAGAGTGCTGTTCATAGGTTCGTAGGATGTTACTAGGCTAATGACCTGAGGGTCTTTACAAGCCTAGTCATAAAATCCCAATATAATACTAGATGAGAGATATTGTCTATACCCAAGGTTTTTCCTAGCGTGGATTACCCATGTCCAGGAGAGAAGCAGGAGCAATCCCCAGCAGAAATTTACAGTTTCCCATCCAGTCATCCGGGATGAGCTTAAACAGGGTCATGGAGGTGCTAGCTTGATATGGATTGTAAGCCTATTCCAGAGAAACGGCAACCTCTGAGAGATGTATCTGTCTCTCTAGCAGGTCCTATTTATGTCGCAGGCAAAACTGAGGTCCCTGGAACAGGTGACTCTAGTCCCATTTGACTTACTGATGTGCAGCATTTTCATTAGATTTGGGTCAGAGATACCTCTGTAAGCCAGACACAAGTTGCCTCTAACTAGTCTATACACTACTGAGTATAGTGACAGTGACTTCAGTCTGTCCACATAAGACATGTGATGGAGACTCTGAATTTTCTTAGTTAGAAATCTCTGAGGTCTCTCAAGCTGTTGCAGGAGTCTGATATGGTACATACTCAAGGGATCATTATATTCAATAATAGGCCTGATGATGGACAAGTACGGGGTAGTTATAAACTCGTTTGCTCTTCAGCAGATGCCTTTGCTAATCAAGTGAGTGACATAGAATGTCTTCCACACCACAGCTGACACATGGTGGGCAAAGGTGAGGTCACAGTCAACTTGTGTTCTCAGGTCTCTCACTACAGAATTGGTACTTAGGGTATAGGATCATAGTATCATAGGAAGTTACTAGGCTATTGGCCTTGAGGCTCTTACAAGCCTAGCCAAGAATTTAGCCCATGTTCTGACAAGTCAGAACCAGATAACTCTGTCCAGCAGGGACACAGGTGGAATCTCAGGGGTGTATTTTCTGTTCCCCATCCAGTTACCCAGGGTGCGCTTAAAAAGGGTTAATGAGGTACTTTGCTTGATGTGGAGAGGGAGTCTATTCCACAGAAGGGGGAGTCTCTGGGACACAAATCTGTACTTCAACAAGTCCTATTGATGTCACAGACAAGGTTGAGGTTCTGTGTGTGGGATACTCAAGTGGAGGTTGACTTGCAGATGTGCAGAAGTCCCATCAAGGCAGTGTCCAAGATTGCTTTGTATACCAGACAGAGGTCACCTCTGAGGAGTGTGTATGAAACTATGTAGAGGGGACAAGGCTTTTAGCCTATCTGTGTAGGGTAGATGTTTGAGGCCCTGGATTCTCCTGGTGTGGAACCTCTGTGGTCTCTCCAGATGCTGCATGTGCTTTGTAAGGTACATGCCGAAATGGGTGTTGTACTCGGTAATGGGTCTTATAAGGGAAGAATACAGGGATGTTATGTCCTCCTTGTCCCTGGATGAGATACTCTTCCTAATGAGGTGGGCCATGTAGAAAGCTTTCCATACAACGGAGGCAATATGGTGGTCAAAAGTCAGTTTGCAATCAACCTGGGTGCCCAAGTCCCTCACAACTGATTGCATGCTTAGGACCCTGTTGTTAATGTGATAATTTGTGGGAACCTCACTCTCCCCAAAGGAGATGATGATGCATTTTTTGACATTCAGTTTGAGGCCATGTTTCTGGCACCAGTTATTTGTTTGGGTGAACCCTTCTTGGATGATGCCAACATCACTAGGGGAACTGATGACAGCACCCAGCTTTCAGTCATCTGCAAACTTGGTCAGCTGTAGCCCACTGGTTTTGGCCTGCACCTTAGAAAAGTACATCCCAAACAACAGAGACCCCAAGATCGATCCCTGGGGTACACCACTCGTTATGGGTCTACTGCTTGAGGTGGCTCCTCCTATTTTGACTAGGTGGATTCTATCAGTGAGCCAGTTTGCTGCCCATCTGGTAACATACAGATTGATGCCTAGTTGAGAGAGTTTATCTATTATACCTGAGTGGGGAATAGTATCGAGGCTTTGACCAGGTCATGGTAGGCAGTGTGCACCATCTTCCCCTCATCCATGGCTTTGGTGACGGTCTCAAAGAAGTTGACCAAATTTAACAGACATGACCTCCCCTTGATGAAACCAAACTGTGTGGGATTGAGTGTTTTGAGGTTGCCAATGTCCTTGTTAATGAGGTCCATGATAATCTGTTCCATGGCCTTGCAGATCAGGCCAGTTAGGCTGATGGGTCTATAATTTCTTGGATCGGTGGATGCTCTAGGAGATGTGCCCAGTTTGGACTCAAAGTTAGTTTGGAGGATTTCACTAGTGCTCTTATTTGCTTGTTCAGGCTAAGGAGAGATTGCTTCCAATTAGGTACCTGCCCCTTCTTGGTCCTGGACAGCAATTTTTTCCTTTTATTATAGAGTTTATTTATTGCAGATGTCCACCAGGCAGGTTTACTCTTCCTCGAGGAGGAGGATTTTGTCTTGTCTGGTATTCTGATTCCTTGTAGCTATATAAATGCTCATATAGTACTTTGGTGTAGGTTTGGACATTTGTACCAGTTCCTACAGAGGGGAGACTGTGATACTATTTATACCTTCTCTCAGGATGATGTAATCAGCTTTGGAGAAGTTTTTATGTTTGACCCTAGCTGGGGGAGGGTTGGGGAAGATGCTGACTTCAAAAGTGACCACTTTGTGTTCGGATCTTACCAGGGAGGATGACACTGTAGGGATGTTGCAGTGGTTACTTATGTTGGTTAATGCCAAGTCCAAGATATCATCACCTCTTGTTGGGGTGTCAACCAGCTGGTCCAAGGAATTTGCATTGATGAAATCAAGGAATCTCTGGGCATTTGTTTTGTCATGGTTTGGCATGAGCAGTTCTTCCAATCTATGGTTGGATAGTTAAAGTCGCCCAGGATCAGGGTAAAGGGTTGAATCTCGATAGATTCGAAGCGGTCCAGATAGGTGGAGTGGGAATCTTGAGTCAAAGTTTGGGGCCTGTAGCTGGCTATGATTTGAATAAGGGTCTTGTCAATGGTTAACTGCACCTGGAGTGTCTGCCATGCATCATATTTTTTGACCAGCCTGGAGGTGTGTATGTCTTTAATATATATTGAAACTCCACCTCCTTTTGTTTTGCTGCCCATGGCTTGGGGTCTGAATGAATGATAGGATGAGTAACCTGGTAAGGCTGGGGTGCTCTCCGAAGATTTGAACCAGGTTTCTGTGACTGCACAAATGTCAGTATCTTCCAGGGTTAAGAATGCTTGCAGTGAGTGCATTTTCATGTATAGACTCCTAGCGTTTAGCAGCATGACCTTTAATTTGCGTTTTGATGAAATTTTCATGTTGGTAGTTTTGATCTCATGGCATTGCCTAAAAAAGGCACTATGAGGGAGGCAAGAGCCACTGCCAGAAGCTTGAAGCCCAAGGGAAACAGATGTAGGCCAAACAGATGCAGGCCATCTCTGGCAAAGCATCGTGGTCTGTCGATCATGTCTTCCCAGGCTGTCAGGTACTGGATCCCCTTGGAATGACACCAGAAACTAAGCCAATTGTTAAAGTCAATAATTTTTTCTGGTTGTAATGAGGCATCATTCTGGGTGACAGTAGAATGCTGCTTAAGTCTAGGGCATACCTGCCTGGGACACATATTTAGTGAGCTTAATCATGTCTCTCTTCATACAGTCCAGGGAGGTACGTCTCAAGTCATTCAAACCAACATGGTCTATGACAGAGTCATAATAGTACCTGTTGTTGAGAGACTTGAGTGCATGTGTGATATGGTGAATTCTGGCACCTGACAAACAACTGTGACTTTCTTCTTATCCAGCCTGGTGAGGGGCACATCTGGAGGTCTCACAATGGAGTCTCCTATGACTAATATGTTGGGTTTATGGTTAGGCCTTAGTGGCTATGAGACACAGGTGTGTGGACTATGTGTGGTGTGTGGTGTGTGGTGTGGTAGGCTGTGGAGTTCACATTTGTTTTTGCCTTGTGGTCTCTTTTGTTTGGGTATTATTTTTTATTTTATAATCAGCAGGGACACTGTTTTTACTGAAGGGAATGATAATGCATTTTTTAGCATTTAGTTTAAGACCATGGCTTTGGCACCAATCATTGGTCTGTGTAAGTCCCTTTTGAAGAATGCTGACATTGCTAGGGGATTCAGTGATAGCACCTAATTTACAGTCATCCACAAACTTGGTTAGCCATGGCCCCCTCTGTTTTGCCCTGGACTTCAGAGAGGTATATGCCAAACAAGAGGGGGCCCAGCACTGACCCTTGTAGGACCCCACTGGTGACAGGTCTCCTGGTAGAGGTGAAGTCTCCTACTTTGATTGTGTGCTGTCATGATGTGAGCCAGTTTGCAACCCACCTGACAACATAGGAGTTAATATTCAACTGGGTTACTTTGTCAATGATGTCCGAATGTGGGATTGTTTCAAAGTTCTTGGCCAAGTCAAGATAGGCTGTGTGCACAGCTTTGCCATCATCTATAGCTCTGGTCACATTCTCAAATAAGTCCACCAGGTTTAGCAGGCATGACTTACCCTTGGCAAAACCAAACTGAAATGGATCTAGGGTTTGGAGGTCACCTATACCATTATTTATGAGATCTATGATGAGTCATTCCATTGCCTTACAGATGAGGCTGGTTAAACATTTGGGTCTATAGTTACTGAGTCTGTTGCCAAGCCGCCCTTGTGGAGGGGATAACAGTTTCTGTTTTCCATTCAGTGAGTACAAAGCCAGTGCTCAGGTTGTGGTTGAATAGGGTGCCTAGTGGAGTAGTTAGCTCTTGTTTAAGAACATTAAGAACATAGCCTGGAATGCCATCTGGTCCCATGGAGGCTGTGTTCTTAGTCTTGGAGACTAACGTTAATCACTTGCTCTTTGGAGATGCATGAAGGAGATGATGTTGAAGACATGGTTTGTTGTATGCTTGGAGGGGAAGGGTGAAATTTTCCTCAAACCTGTCTGCTATCAAGTTTGCAATTTCTGCAGGGTCAGCGTGTGTGATACCATCCACAATTAGTTCAGCACACATCTGAGTCCTACCTTTTAGGTTGCAGACATAGCTGAAGATGGCCTTATGGTTCTCCTTGAATATGTTTGCTAATTTTTTTCTCATAGTTGCTCTTTGAGGATTTTACAACTTAACTTATTTGCTTGTTTAGTCTGAGGAGGGTACTCTTCCAATTCTGAGTTCTCACTTTTGTATTTTTAGACAGCAGCTTCTTACACTTATTGTATAATCTATTAATGCTAGACATCCAACAGGATGGTTTGTTTTTTCTTGAGGATCTTGCTTTAATCCTATCAGGCACGGTTGCACCTATACATTTGTCTAGATGTTTTTACAGGGCATCAGTGTACACCTTAGTGCAGCTGTCAATGCCATATCTGGAAACTGGAGCTTGGAAGTCTATTATACCATCCCTTAGGAGGGTATAGTTAGCTTTGGTGAAGTTTTTTAGCCTGATTTCTCCTTTAGGGAGTTCTGGTGCTATTGTGCTATTGCTACTTCAAAAGTAACTGATTTATGGCCAGATTTAACCAGTGCAGGCCCTGCACTTGAGGCATTGAATTAGTCATCATATTGGTGAGGACCAGGTCCAGAATATTACAGCCCCTTGTGGGGTGATACACTATTTGTTCCAAGTCATTTGAGTTTGCAAAATCTAGGAACCCCTGTGCAAGTGAGTTTGGGCTCATATAAGATTCCCAGTTAATGGAGGGATAGTTGAAATAACCAATGACTAGAGTGTTAGGTTGTACTTTGATTGTCCCAAGTAGGACTAAATATGCTGTGTGGGCTTCTTGGTTCATGGAAAGGAACCTGTAACAGACATGAAGGAGGATCTTACCCACAGTAATTTGGACTTGGAGTAATTCCATACTGTTATCTTCTCTAACCAGTCTACAGATGCAATTATCTTTAATGAAGATAGATACTTCACCTCCTTTGGTTCTCACACCTTCAATCTGTGGTCTGAAAGTGTGGAAGGCATTGTAGCCTTGCAAGGCCGGGTTACTTTCTGTGGCCTTGAACCAGGTTTCTGTGATGGCACAGATATCAACATCTTTCAGGGAGAAGAGTGCTTCCAGGGAGTGCAGTTTCTGATTTAAACTCCTAGCATTTAGCAGTATGACCCTTAGCTTCTTAGTTTTTGATATTTTAACATTAGAAATTTTGTTTTTGGGACCTTGCCTAGAAAATGCATTATGGGGGAGGCAAGTGCCTTAACCAGCAACCGAAAGCCTAGAGGTCCCAGGTGAAGTCCATCTCTGGCAAAGCAGTGTGGTCTATCCACCATGTCATCCCAGGCTGACTGGATCTAGAACCCCTTAGAATGACACCAGAAGCTAAGCCACTTAATAAAGTCAATCAATTTTTGTTTATATTGTGGTATCATTCTAGGGAAGGGTAAAATGCTGCTAGGAACATACCTGCTTGGGACACATATTCAGAGAGCTCAGTCATGTCTCTCTTCATATAGTCTAGAGAGGTACATCTCAAGTCATTCACACCAACATGAACTATGATGGAGTCATAATGGTATTTGTTGTTGAGAGACTTGAGTGCATGTGTGATCTGATGAATCATTGCACCAGACAGACAGCTGACCTTAACCTCCTACTTTTTTAACCTGGTGAGTGGGGAATCTTTATGTCTCACTATAGAGTCACCTATAACTAAAACATTTGGAATAGATGTGTATTGCCTTAAGGGTTTATTTGGTGAGACACTGGTGCTAGCGTTTGCATGTGTATTGGGTGCTTTGGGTGTAGTGTTAGGTGCACCATGTTTGTGTTTTGGAGGTCTCTTGTATTTAGGTAGGTTTCTGGAGAGTACGTCCGCATATGAAGTTTATGTGTTGGGTGCATATTATGAGTAGGTGTCGTGGTGTGTGAGCTGACAACCTGTTTAGTGTTGCTGTTCTGGGTGTGAGAGAGTAATGATTCCAAATTCTTAGAGTAGGAGCATCTCTCACAAATTGTACCCAACTGATTTAGAAGTAAGGGGTTTTCAGTGTACATGAGGCAGTTGCTGCACTGCCTCAAAAAACCCATGTCAACCAGGCTGAGAGGAGAAACAGAGGGGAAACTGACAGTCCATAATTCAAGGTTTGAAACTGGTATCTCCACAGATAAGAAGAAGAAGGTGGGGTATCTGGCATACCTCTCAACTGTACTGAATTCCTTGGTATTTACCAGTTTTGAGGGCAAATTAATGGGGTGCCACAAATTTCTGAGTGGCCCCTTCAATTCCAGATTTTTCTATTCTTTTTTATATTTTTACTTACAGTTTTTAAATTATAGCTGGCATCATCACGCAGCACCAGCATATCCCACAACATCATCAACATGCAGGGGTGACATATGTGATGACATCAGCTTCTTGAGGTAGACTGCCTAACAGACTCGGTCAAAGACTTGACCAGTACTGTTCTGGTCCTGGATGGTGGAAATAATTAATAGCAGCAGCCTCGAGAGGAGCTAGCCTGCCCTGTGCACAATTTAAGTTCTGCAGCAGAAAAATTTTAACAGTATTATAATTTAAGCAATCAGTATCAGACAATTTAGAAATAGCAGTTATAGCTTTACCATGGAGTAAGGAGGTCAGGAACTGCACCCAAAGTCCTTGGTCAACATCATACTGTTTACATACCTTTTCAAACATATGAATGAAACAAATTATCCCTGTCTGTAAGTTGTGGAAGAAATTTACTGACCTTTGTTGCTTCTGGGGTTCGGTTACTCCCTTCCCCATTACCTCCATGATCCTGGCGAAGAGTCAGCATCTCCTTCTCATGTTGTCTCTGCCTCTCATTCTCCTCAGCTTCCAGATATCGCAGTTTCTCTGCTGCTTCTATTTCCAAACATTTGGCCTCCAGTGCAAGTCTCTTCAGCTCCAGATGGATTTCTAAGTCCTCTGTGGAAAGGTTGAACTGTCCATTTTCTGAGAGTTGTACATTCCCAAGATCAGCCTCATTGTCCTCCTGGTTGCTATTCTGTGATGCAGCTGTGACTAAGGCTGCAACCATCTCTGTTTTAGTCAGGTTGGCATGCACCACTCCTTTGTCTTGGCACATCTCAGCCAACTGGCTCCTTGTCAGCTTGCCATAGTCCTCTGCTGACATCCTTGCCTGTTCTCCCTGGCTAACTAAGCTAACAAAAAAATAAAACTATTGTGATATGAAATTCTGAATGCTCACTGTGTGGCTGATTTTGAGTACACACACCTTCTTTAGTGACCATTGTTTTACAGGCTACAGGAAGTCAATATCTACACCACTGAATCCTAATATGTGGATATCCCTCCAATTAATATGTGGATATCCTACCACTGCCAACCAGTTAATATGTGATGCCCCACCACTGGTCCAGTAATCAAGGAGCCTCAATTATCACCATTGGCAAAAGTGGGGGATGTAAACACTGGGAGGATGACACGTTACATGCACAGTATTTCCAGATCCAGCTCTCTGCATCAAGTGCAATTTCCCTTAAGAGCACAAAGAGACCACAGTCAGTCTGGGGCTGGTTTCTTCCTCTTTCTCTAGAGCTCCAAGAAGACACCCCACTGGCACAGCTATAGAGTTGAGATCTCAGCTGAGTCGCCAAGCCAAGACCTCCAGCACCATCTCTGTCCAACCAGTGCTTCATGCCTCTGCCCAAGTAGCTGACACACACTCTTTGAGATTTGATTTACACACACACACACACACACACACACACACACACACACACACACACTCCTGGGAAAGGCTGTCACAGGTTTACTAGCTATGCCCCCTTTTGCTCAGACTATAAGGTAGTTATTACTGCCACCAGCCAACTCTCTATCAGCTACTTTAAGGCCCTTAACAAAGAGTGTCCAATCTTACTGTGTAATGTTACTATTAATCCAAATGGTAGTTTGACCAAGAGCAAGGCTATTAGGAGTGGCCCACAGTGTCACCAAATAAATCTGCAAGTATTCCCAGAGCTTAAATATGTCTCACAAATATCAGCCACAATGACAGGTTTAAATATATTTGATAATAATTAATAAAAGAACAAGAAAATACTCAGTAAATAAACACAATTACATCAGAGTTTAAAATCACAGGAAATATTTAAAACAACATGTCTCAAATAAATAAAGAAAACATCTAAGCTATACTTCAATGTATTCCTAACTGTACCTAAGAGAAGTTACTGTACCCAATTAACTTACTTACAGAGTAATGCAAGACAGATGTGGTGAGTGGGTTTTTCTGCTGATGCTGTCAGGTCAAAGACAAAATACAAAATGCTCTGTCACTCTCAGAGAGTTCTTAAATTAATATCTCAAATGTTACTGCTGGGTTAACTTGCAGGATGACATCACTTCTTGTCATCTGACTTTAGTTCCCAAGCTAAACCTGTATTGCTAGAAACTGCCAGCCTTTAGCATATACTTGTAAAAAATACATAGCCCTTAGATCTTTGTAGCTGCTGAAAGACATAAAACAATAAAACACTTACAAGACAATGCAGAAGGCTCCCTAGTTTTAGACATCCTGTCTCCTTTCTGGATTGAAACCATCTTTTATGGCGCAGTTATAAAATAATTTAATTTCAACTATTTTTCTGACGTTTTGCAAGTTAACCTTCTATGTTCCAGTTTCCACTGTTAAAATATATACATTTACACAGTTACAATAGTGTATATACATTTCTGATCTTTTCCAGTAGGGTAGACTGTAGATACATCTTTAAGCTCGTACTTTACAGAACCTTTCAACGCACACTTCTGCACCAGCAGTTTGATATACAGACAACATACACTTCTAATACATTTGTAACACAGGCATATGAAACATGTTGATATTCACAAATGACACATAACCATTTACAAAATTCCAGACAGCTCTCCCTTTTGTTACCCTTCTATATAAATCATATTAATATTCACAAATGACATATAATTATTTACAAAACTTCAGATAGCTGTGCTGGCAGTATCTCCTTTTGTCACACAGAGCACTATGTTTTTTGTTCTCTGATGCAGGCTTAGTCTTCCTAGATTAACTGTTAACAATCTTCATAAAGTTAGTTCTTTAAAAAAAACATAGCATTATTAAATAAACTAAGCCTATACAAAAATTGCAGCATCAATTATTTGACCTCTGTTACCTAAAACATGTCTATTATGAAAAATGACAAAGTGCTCCTCTTTCTGACCATTCTGTTATTTTTAAAAGATCAGCACTATGCTATTTAATGCTCATATTTTGAGATGTATGGGAAGGAATCAGGTCTAAACCCTATATATATATATATATATATATATATATAGAGAGAGAGAGAGAGAGATTCACTTCATAACACTGAAATATCAAAACACTGAAACTCAAAACACTGAAACCAAAACACTGAAACTTCAAAATCTTGAAAACTCAAAACATTGAAACTCAAAACACTGAAAACACATATCATACATATACTGAGTTTAAACAACATAAATCATAGCACTTTCTACCAAGTGTATGCAGGGGGGCAAGCCCCCTGCACCCCCCATGTGGGGGCTGCACCCCCCACACCCCCTGCTACTTAAATATATCAACTCCAAGATTGCACTTAGTGTAGTTAAGTGCAATCTTGGAGTAGATATATATATCAGTAGCAGGGGGTGTGGGGGGCGCAGCCCACCACATGGGGGGTGCAGGGGGCCATGCCTCCTGCTTACACTTGGTAGAAAGTGCTATGATTTATGTTGTTTAAAGTCAGTATATGTATGATATGTGTTTTCAGTGTTTTGAGTTTTCAGTGTTTTGAAGTTTCAGTGTTTTGGTCTTCTATATTATGAAGTTTTATCATTTTCAGTGTTTTGATATTTCAGTGTTATGAAGTGAATCCATATATATATATATATATATATATATATATATATATATGTGTGTGTGTGTGTATATATATATATATATATATATATATATATATATATACTGTATGTATATATTTTTTAATGTAGTTCTTGTGTATTACTCATCTCTCTAGCCTTGTAGCAGTAGCAGCAATCTAGCTCTGTAACAGTGCACTATACTAGTTAGACCTGGACTTCATGCTGCTTTAAATAAATCATTTAATTTCGTAGCTTGAGCATCAAGTCCTTAAACCAGGAGGCAGGAGCTGAAATGTATGATCTGCTTGACTGTCAGATGATTTAGAGTCTCAGAGATCAGTCCTGTAGCAATAGCATTCAGATATAGTTGCAGTAGGGCATGGCAGGAACACAGACATCTTAATCACATTACTGGGATTTAATTTAATCCTTACAAAATTAGAACACAAGTACAACTGTTTTAAGTAGAGCAGGAGCACCCTTTTATTGGGCAACGTTGAGGAGATTTGTCTCAGAGTCGTGTTATTCAGGCTGCAGTGCAGGCATGTTTTCAGTATGTAATTATGTTATGTAGCAGTCAGCAACTTGGCAATCAGCATCACTCTTGTTTGCATTGATTCTGAATATGATTTGTTGTACTAAGCTGTCATTGGGTGCTAAATCAAAGTATATATTTTATAAGAATATCATGATGACTCTTAGCTGGCAAAAACCAAATTAACAGGATAACAAAACTGTGAATATTTTAAATTAGTCAGTTAATATATGAATGCAACTCAGAAAAGTAATTGTTGAAAATGTCCCCTTCCTTAAGGTGCACTGACCTTTGAGCTGGTTCTTTTAAGATGGCATAGAAGACAGAGGCAGAGCTCCTGCAGTATGGCATGGAGTTTTAACGGTTAAGAAATTGTAAAATGTCTGTGACTGTTTTTTAGTGGTTTTGTTGCACAACTTAATTGTTCATGGTATGTACGTGGTGAGTCTGAGCCAGTCCTGGTTCACTGCTTTATCATTATTGTATAAGACATCCATTGCTTTCTTTCATAGTTGCTTTGTACAAGCTCAGATTTGAACTGTCTAGAGGATGAAACTGTTGAAGCCAGTCAGATTATTTTTCATTAAAACTTTGCAGACTCTGTGAAACACTAGTAAATCAGGTTACTTTTTTTCTAGGAGACACTGTGCCAGTTTTCCAAGCTTAGACAAAAAACAGGCTCATAGACCAAAATAATCCTTTTTTCTGAGAAGGTTAAGGTCAATGAACTTTTGTAATGTAGCAATGCTAGCTTGACTGGAATTAAATCATCATTATCATCAACCCCCCTTCCCCATTTTCTACATGGGGTCTGCGTGTTGTGTAAGTTGTCACCATCTCTCTCAATTCAATGCCACTCTCCTTCTTTCTTTGACAGTAAGACCTGACTGTCACAGGTTCATACCTCTCAATTGTCTAGAGTTTTGCAGAATGTCCAGATTTCTGCCCTATATTTTTAGTCTGTTCCTCATAAAATTTGTGGTTTTCTGGCTAATCACTGATGAGCTTATATGTGAATTGTACATTCTAAATTTAGCAGAGAAATAAATGAACAAGTTGATTGCATATTTTAGCTAGGAGTGAAAGGATATTACGTTTGTTAATCAAGACACCATTTTTTCTATTAATTTTTAAGTTCAATAATTACTCCACATTTTGACACTTAAAAATTTTTATTCCTCATTGTTCTGCCCTGATAGGGTCTGTCCCACATTTAATGTTAAGAACGTTTATGCATATACTCATGGGAAATAATATTGAATTATATTAAGTCATCAAAAGAACTTTTTGGAAGTATAAAGTAAAAGATTTTAACCATCCAGTGAGCTTTGTAGCTGAACTTGTTTGTAAGCTGCTAATAACATATTTTGCCCATAGTATGTGTATTCATGGTGTGTTTGTTAACAATATTGCACCTGTCTTACCGTGTATCGACAGCTTGTGTGTGTATTGTGCACTTTTATCCAACGTGGAGTTTGCTATCCTATTAGTATATAGTTAACAGTGCTAAGGTGCCTGATATAGCAGGAAGCAAAACAAAAAAAGCAAAATAATTTCTTCAGTTTCAATGTGTTAATTATCAGCAGCATTATTCACTGCATGATCTGTGCCTGGTCATTTTTGCAGAAGTTCTCTGATTTTTTTACCTCATATTTTTATTTTTATTTTTGTCTTGTAAAATGTGTGTTTCTTGGCAGACTGAGGACTGTACTAAGTCAGTAAGCAAAATAATGACAGATGCTTTTACTGTCAGAATAATGACAGATGCTTTTAGTGTCAGACTTCATACCCTTCAGAAAATGCATTATAATGCAAAGTCTATTATTGTACCAACCTCATAAAGGCAATATTTAAACTAAACTATCTCCCAGACTTCTGGCCTCTATACCTCACCATTTTTGGCTTTATCACTAATTGCTGTTGTGCAAACAGATTGAGAGATATGCTGTCTGCCTTGTTTTGGTTCTTGAAAGTAATTCACCAGCTGATAGCCTCTTATCACTGCTTTGTGGTGGTATGCAATTAGAGAGAGAGTTATCTGTGCAGGCTAGCTTTAGGAGGATGAAGGTGTTAAATCACAACAGAGACCTTTGTAACAGGTTTACAGATTTCATAAGTAATGGCATATGGGAAGAGAGTTTCATGGATGCTGAGCTTTGACAATACAGGAGTCTTGGCTTGGGTAGCATGTTATACATTGCTGTGTACATGTTTGATAGAGATCTGAGAAGCAGCAGTTAAAGATTCACTAGCAACGTTTTTTTTGTTTTTGTTTTTGTTTTGTTAACTGGGCAGTTTGTCTGGATGTGTGCAATCCATAACATGTGATCAGAAATAAATAGACATAAATCACATTTTCAGGTTAATTTTGATTGTATATGCACAATGTAGAGTGTCTTCTGCTTTTTACAAAGTACATACACTAACACTATTACATGGGCCATTTTCTGAAATGTGTAGACTTTATATAGTAAAAAAGTAGATCAGGTGGTGATGGTACATGTTTTGTGTGTATGTTAGCTGTCCATGCTTCTCTAAGCCTAATTCAGGTTTCTTTGTTGTGTTTCTGTGTCCCACCATGACATTTCACACCATGCCTATCAAGCATGTATAGCTGTCTTTCTCAGTTAATGAAGAACATATGAATATAAATCATTAATATAAATGCTGTAATAGGTGTGTGTGTATGTGTGTGCATACCTCTCAACCTCTTAGAGCAAGAAATCTGGACAAAGCCATAAGTAAAATTGGGACAAAGGCTCAAAAATAGGGACAGTTTTTAAATATTCCTCTTACAAACAACATTGATAGAATAACAGGTTTTGTTTTAGCATGAATTTTCTGAAGGGTATGGCCTGAATCTCAAATGTCTGTCATTATTTTCCAACTTCAATCTTTAATGATTTGCCAGTAATCTGCCAGAAAACAACAATTTTATGAAAAATGGACAAAATAATATGAGGCAAAAATCTGGACATTCTGTGAAAATCTGTACAGTTGAGAGGTGTGTGTGTGTGTGTGTGTGTGTGTGTGTGTGTGTGTGTGTGTGTGTGTGTGTGTGTGTGTGTGTGTGTGTGTGTGTGAGGTGTGTGAGACTTCATTACTCTGCTTGTTTGAGTCTGAGTGTTTGTCTTAAACTCTGTCTATTTAATGAATTTGTTTGAAGAGTAAAGATGCCAAAAGCCTCATTATTTTATATAATCACCATACCCCCCAAACCAGTTAGCTCACCTAAACTGTTTCAAGTCTCTTTGTTGTACATTGCCCAGTTGCTACATGATACCTTGTTTTGATTTTACAGGAGTTCACAAAGTACTTCTGCCACACCTACTGCACCTGCAGCACAATGCTCAGGTAGTACAAAAAAAGGCACAACAACCCCCAACACACAGTCTAAAGGACAAACATTGATGGCTGAAGGTGAAAAAGGTAAAACTTGTCACCTGTTCTCAGTAATATCTATGTTAGTAATATGCAGCTTTCAGCATACTTTCTGTTGTCATACTTCAAGGAGGTTAAGTAGTATTTTTTTCTTTCATTTTACAAATGTCAGGTCAAGGAAAAAATATGTCTTCATTTCAAGCTGCACCTGCAGTAGTAGCAGTGCCAACCAACCACAAGCAGTGCAACTGAGGACCCAGTAATCACCCATGCAAAGCAATCAAAAGCAGAGACGCCTAAAAATGGAAATGGTATAAGGTGTTCTCTCAGTCACATATCTCTTTATTACTAGCAGTAAAATGATTTGCAAGATAATCAATGTCTTCTTGCTTAGAGGAGGTTTTTTTTTTTTTTTTTTAAACAGGTTTTGTTGACAGAAAATGAAGACTGTCTTCATTCCAAGCAGCTTGGAAGATGTCATTTGATTTGCTAGCAAGCTTGGTTAGTGTATGCCTTTTGTATACTGTTACTGTAACAGTATTGGCCATAGAGGATGCCATGATCTGCATAGGCACATGGATATAGGTTCATAGGTTCATAGGTAGGTACTAAGCTACTGGCCCTAGGGCCTATATAAACCTAGCCAAGAAAATTATTTTCCTGTGCCACTGTCGAGCAGAGCCACAAAAGTGATCCCCAGGGTGAATTTCCTATCTCCCATCCAATCATCAAGATTCTTCTTGAAGAGTGCTAATGAGGAGCTTTGTTTGATATAGATAGGTAGTTTGTTCCAGAGCATGGGAAGTCTCTGGGACAGGAATCCATCCCTCCAGCATGTTCTGTTTATTGTGGTGACAAGGTTTAGGTCCCTAGAGCGTGTAGCTCGGAGGGATTGGGATACAGAGAAACACAAGACAAATGCAAACCAGGTTGCATCTAGAAAGAAAGTAACAGACATGTTTGCCACCCAAGCCTGATAAGCAAGTACAGCTCAGAAAGTATTAATAGCTGAAGTGAGATTTGCTGCCTTACTTGCAGAGCACAACCTACCCTTTAGTCTTGTGGATCATCTGCTGAAATACATGAAAAAACACTTCAGTGATCCTGAAGTGTTGGAGAAGATAAGCAGTGGGGCTGTGATGATTGGGGGTAGATGGGTGAAGGCTGCCAGCCTAGTCAAATAGAATTTGATATATAATTCTGGCATTTGTAAATAAATGTAAAATACAGGCATGTTTCTTGAGTGTAAAAGAATACTGTGAAATGTGGAACTGCAAAATATGTGACAACATTGCACTCTATTGGCCCAGTGAAACATGTTGTGACCCTTTCATGTTAGAATTCGGCTCCAGTGTGTCTGGATGAAGGTTTCATGCCCATTGTTTTAAGGCTAAAGTTTATGACCAGAATTTAGATGGGGAATGTGCTTTATTGCTCTGGTTTCTGTTAGAGTATACATGTGAAATGACTTTTGTTGTAAGTTTCTGAGCAGGTGTTAAACTGCTAAATAATGCAGTTTGTGGCCTAAGAACTCCAGACTAAGTGTCAAAAATGATGTCATTTGGGAGGGCCTTAAAAACATGTTTGTTAGTAATGTTTAAATACTATTTCTCACAAGAGACTGGGGGCATTTTGATCTTGGATATCTAACTCAGCACTCTGCCTAAGCTCACATGTAAGTTTTAGCACTGTGATTTCTTGTAGGAATAGTTAAAGCTAGTAAATATTAATTAGGTATTTTTTCTTTAAAATCAGACCTGCCCTACTGTATTATTTTAAGTTTCTGTGTAATCTCTGAACTCTTAGCTATCTCTCTGGTGTAGTAGCTTTGTCTTGTGTTTTAATTATTTATTATTAAAAACCTTCTACCTGTGGCTGGTTTATGTAGAGATAAATTATGCTTTAGAGTACATGATACATTTAAAGAGTTTACTGTCTAAGCCCTTCCAATAAGCCTAAACTGAATAGTGACATTACCATTGGATACTAATATTGTACAGTAATAACTGGACACCCTTTTAAGGGCCTTTTAGTAGCTGATATTATTAAATGGGTGGTGGCAGGGATGACTACCGTATGTTCTGGGTAAAGGGGTACAGCTGGAGAATCTGTGTCAGCCTTTTCCAGGAGTGTCTGTGAAGTTGTATAAATACTTATCTCAAAGTGTGTGTGTAGTGTGTCAGCTACTTGGCAGGGACACAAAGCACTGGTTGGACACAGAGGGTACTTGAGGTTTTAGCTTGCCCAGCTAGGCTGAGACTTGGACCCTATAGCTGTGCCAGTGGGGAGTCTTATTGGGGACTTGGTGAGCAAGGGAGCAACCAGCCCCAGACTGACTGTGATCTCTGTGTGCACTTAAGGGAAATTGTACTTTACTGTGTGTATTAGTTATCCTTTCCTCTCTTCTAGGAGATGACCTCCCTGGTGTTAGTGGCTAGGATTGCTCCTTCATTGCTGGGCCAGGGCACAGTCGTCACAGGGGCCACTAAGTGTGCATGCATTACATAAAATGTCATGGGTCCAAAATATCAGGAATATGCAGCAGCAGATTGTCAGAAGCAGCCTTATTGCATTTATTTAGATCAGAGCACTGACATGGAGGATAATAAACTCCTTGTGATTCTGATTGGATTTTTTGAACAGGCAAGGTGTGGAAATGTTGTTTGGTTCTTAGACGTGCCTGTTTGTGTGGCAGGTACAGGTGAAGCAATATACAACTGCCTTATGGAAAGTCTTCACAGTGTCAATATTCCAACAATTAATATGGCTGCATACTCATCAGATAATGCAGCAGTCATGGTTGGTAAATACAATTCTATACTGTCATGATTAGAGACTGTCAGTCCTGATCTGTGCCTGTGCCATATAGCAGACCTTTAATCAAATCAGGTTTGATATCAATGAAACCACCTGTAGTACACTTTATCACACATTTATAATCACTTTTCACATAGTGCACAGAGGCAACAGAAGCTAAATGAATTTGCATTATTTGTTCATTGAGCCACTTGTACTTATCTGACATACCCCCACTCATTGGTTGAGTCTTCATAAAGTTGTAAAGCAAATACTGGACTTGTATGAACCCCAGTCACACAGAATAGACCTCATAACAGAATGGCTGAATAGTCATGAGGTAAAACTGGTATTCCTTTTTCTGAAGTATGCTAGGGAGTCTCTCCTTAAGTTCATTGTGCAATTGCAGGCCAGAAACAGTCAACTTTTAAGTCTATACAGTAAGATCACAAAACGTTTACAGATATATGCAAGCAGGTTACTGAAGCCACATACTGCTATAGAATTTCTACTACTAAAAAATCAAACTGTTGCACCACAGCCAAAATAAATTCGTAAACACGAATTCAAATAAAATCCTGCGAGTCTATTTATTGAAATAAAAACAAGCATAAAAATGCTTGCTAAATTAAGAAACCTTTCGGTCCTATTGGTAGCAATGCAGACAGTGATCCTGGAATGACAATTCTCAGATTGCACATACATTAAGGTAGATGGTCCCAAAAATGGGGCTTAAATGCTGTCCTTTAGCTGGTAAAAAACTTACTGTCCAATGGATAAGTATTCGCAAATGATACTTCGCCACAATTCCAGCACAAGGCAAAATCTTTATCTTGGTAAAGTTGTACACATAAAACAGACAAGTTTCTCGTTGCTGAATCTCACAAAAACATAATAACAAAGGAAAAGACTCTAAAGCAGTAAACCCCAAATACACGATAAGCGCTTTTGGTTTTCACCTTCTTCAGATCGTATGGGGTGAACAAAAATGATGTTCTTTTAAACAAACTTGTATCCAATAACTTTGCTCCAAATCTGGCGCCTTTCTGAAAGAGCAAATGATCCCTTGGAAGAAAGGTACACTCCTTTTATTTAAATGATGCATTATTCATCATGCTTTTCAACCAATAGACTGCTTTTGATCATCGTGCATCTTCTAAGACTGGAAGTTACAATTTGTTACATCAAACTTGATATAACAAATGTATACTTCCAAAGCTTGACACACCTCCTGTATTGTTCAGTCGCGTTATAACTTTTTGCATTTCCTTACTCGAAGTTACATAAGCCGTCTTAAATGGCATTACAGCTCACTTAATTTTGGCCATCATTCAAATGTAAATATAAATGAGAGTAAAAATCAAAGCAATTCATTGGAATGCCATCTAGTTAGTAATAGACCACAGCCGATGTCCTATCTCCATTAATACGTGATTATTAAAATATAAACAAACTTGATCAAAATGCCAGTAACTATGTATAGTGTTTGTGAAAGAATTTCACAAAAATATATATACTAAACTAAAAAAATGCAAAAAATCAGCTTTCCTTGCTTCATAAGGTAATTTTAGGTCTCCTCGTTTTTAATATAGGTCTTAAAGGAACGAAGGCATTTAGTCCAGGATGACAATCTGCTCGCAGGTTGACAATCCATTTGGCTTCGCTGAGCTCTGTTCTATTGATAATATTGCCTCTTTTGATTTTAGATGGTATATGCTCAATGGCTTTAAAACTGAAGCTATGGTTGGAAAAGTCTTTAATGTGTACTGCTAAGGCATTATGAATATCTAGCTTACAGATATCATTCATATGCCGTAAAATCCTTCTTTTAAATTGTTGGTTTGTCTTACCTACATAGAAGCTGGTGAAATTATTACAAGTAGCTAGGTACACTATATTCTTAGTGCTGCAGGCACTTTACAATTAAAGTGATATTCCTTAGACGTAATAGGATGGATAAAGGAATTCCTTTTATCTATAAAGCGGCAAGCCATACAATTCCCACATGGATAGGTACCTTTTTTACCCAACGGCTTCTTTCTTCCAAAGCCATCCTTATCACACAACAACCTCTTAATATTTTTTTTATTTTTATATCCAAAGTTGGGTTTACTTCCTACGATATCACAAAGTTTGGGATCATGAGATATTATAGGCCAAAACTTTGAAACTATTTCTTTAACTTGTTTGTTGTCAGTACTATAGGTGAGCATCAATCTCATTGTTCAACTGCAGGCCATAAACAGTCAACTTTTAAGTCTATACAGTAAGATCACAAAACGTCTACAGATATATGCAAGCAGGTTATTGAAGCCACATGCTGCTATAGAATTTCTAGGTAGTATCAGTACCACCAGTAATTTTTTTCTTGAGGATGACAATAATATTTTGCAGCACATTCATGTTAGACCTGATGTTGCAAATATCTGCATGAAAATGGTGATGACATTGTTGGGACAGTAATTGAGCAAACTTTCTATAACAAAGTAAAAGCATTTTATGTTGCAGTCCTTCTGAAAATGAAAAGGCATTTGCCTGTAGGTGACAACATATTGCAAATTATTGGCAGTTTATTGAACCCTTCTTTGAAATTACATTTTGACAATGAAGTTGCAATGAACATTACAACTCATCTAGTTGTTTGCAAGTCATAGCAAGAACGTAGTCAACTTAAGGATGAATTTGCCATCTACCAACTTACTAAATTCAACTGGCCACAGCAACAGCAGAGCTGGGAGTTTGAAACAGATGCATGTTCCCGCAAGTACTGGTCAACTGTCCTACAAAGCCCTGAGGTGGTAGGAATGCCTCTCTTTAAGCAGCTCATATTAATCCTACTTTGTTTGCCACATTCAAATAGTGTTGACTGCACAGACTGGAAGTACACTGGACTACATCACCTGCAGGATGGAGGCTCCAGCCTACTCTTGTCGGGAAACCAGTATAGCTTGCGCGGGCTGCTGCAGAGGATGGATTCAGGGCTGATATGGCTGCTACGGAGGATGAATGGTCTGTGTATGTAATGCCCCAGTTGCTGCATACTGGTGGCTAGAGAGAACACATGGTGGTGGGTAGAAAATACTCAGGCTTGAACGCTGTACCTTGGGTGAAGGTAGTTGTTGTTTGTTGTTGTTGTCTTTGGCTTTTTCCCGGTAAGGGGTCGCCACAGCAGAACTCCGGTCCGCTAATGATTGGCAGTAGATTTTTACGAAACGCCGAGGTGCCAGCTCGACGCCCAACCTTCAACGAAGGCATGCCCATTTACGCACGCATGTCTTTTGAACACTACCCAACCACGGGGAGGACATGCAGACTCCACACAGAAGGCACTCCCAAGCCAAGCCGAGAATTGAACAGGAGAACCTCTTGCTGTGAGGTAACAATGCTACCGTCGCTTGGGTGCAGGTAGTAAGGGCCTGAATTCCCTACCCACCAACATTTGTAAAAGAATTGCAGATTTTGCATCATATTTGTTCTGTTCCTCATAAAATCTGTGGTGTCTGATGTTTGTTGTTCCTGCCAACATCAGTAGTGCAGTGGTGTACTGGTAACTACAGGTTCTCTGGTTTGATTCTTGGCTGGGGTGCTTTCTGTGTGGAGTCTGCATGTCTTCCCCTCTTACAAAGACATGTGTCTGGAGTGTTTCAATCTGTTGAAAATTGGCTTTTGTTCCAAGTCAGACATTTCTGGTTAACAAATGTTAAATAAAAATAACAGGCATTTGAATTTCAGACTTCATATTCTTCAGAAAGTACATGACCTTTTATTCTAGCAATTTTCTAAGTTTATAACATGGATATTTGAAATGTTTCATTTTTGGGACTGTATTCCCCCATTATTGGCTTCGTCCAGGTTTTTTGTGCTAAGGTTGAGAGCTATGGTGAGAACTGAATTCACTGAATATGTTTGGGGGCTGTATTCCCCCATTACTGGCTTTGTCCATGTGTTTTTTGCTAAGAGGTTGAGAGATATGGTGAGAAGTGAATTCACTGAATATGTTTGGGGGCTGTATTCCCCCATGATTGGCTTTGTTCAGGTGTATTGTGATAAGAGGTTGACAGCTATGGTGAGTACTGAATTCACTAAATGGTAGTCATTTAAGTTTCAGTCTTCCTCTCTTTCAAAAAACAGCTGATTTGGCATAGTGGAATGTTGCTCTGACTGTTTTGCACAGGGGTCCCCTGGGTTCAAAACTTGTCAGTGAAACATATGGTGGTAACACAGCATTTTATTGTAGCAACTTTCCAACATTATACAAGCAATAGTAGAAAAAACTAATATTAGGCACTGGACCACAGCAACAAGCATAAAATCACCAGTTTTTATTCGTATAGGTAAGTGCTTTCACACATCCAAACTGTGCTTCATCAGACCAATAGACTACATTAAAACATATACATATATACATATATATATATATATATATATATATATATATATATATATATATATAACATTAAGATTTTTAAACCAGCCAATAAGGGCATCGCTTCAGTCAAATACATCTCAGTTCATTCATCATTTAAAGAGACGTCTTCCCTTCAAAACTGGTTTTATGGATACCTTCCCATTCAAATCAGGATATTTATCTGCTTGCATAGTTAGAATCCAGGAGAGTTCATGACTCACTGTATAATTTTTAAAATCACCTCCCCTCTTATTCTCAGCAACAAGCTCAATTACCCTAAAACCAAAAGTGTGTCTTGGTCCAAAATCCATGACATGTTTGGCCAATGCATTCCATGTATCAGAAATACTAATACAATAAAGATGTTCTCTCATGCGTTCATATAAGAATCTATTGGTCTTACCTATATAAAAACATTGACATTCCTTACATTTTGCTAAATAAATCAAATTCCTACTGCGGCAACTAGCATTAACATAAAACTTGTGTTCAATGCCTGTCACAGGATGAATAAACATATTTTGGCAGTCTATATAACTGCAAAAATTACAATGACCACATCGCCTGGTACCTATAGGGAATGTATTATCTCTCTTATCAGGGACATAGTCTCTATGGCACAACTGTCTTTTTAGGGATTTCTTGTTCTTAAAAATAAACCTAGGTTTCTCCCCCACAATTCCTTTAATATGCTCATCAAGATGTAAAATAGACCAATTATTTTTGATAATTTCAGTCATCCCTCTAACATCGCTGGTATAAAACAAAGGCATGGATGCATGTTTATACAAATTCTTATCCATAACTACATTTGGTCCTCTTTCAGAAAAATATGGTCGGGCCCTCCCCTTCCAATGAATAAAACTTTCATATATAGGGTCAGCTACATCTTTAGTCTTATAGCCCCTATTTTTAGTTCATCATCCAACATGGCAATATCCCTATTAAATAGCTCATCATTATTATTAAGCCTAGATAGTCTCATGCTTTGACCTTTAACTATATTCTTAATGATAAAACCAGGGTGCGTGCTGTCTCGTTGTAACAAAGCATTCCTTCTACATGTTTTCCCAAATAGTGTGGTTGTAAATCCATCATGCATATTATAATACAGCTTTACATCAAGGAAATCAATTTCTTCATGGGATATTCTCCATGTAAATCTTAAAAAAGATGTAGCACTATGTAAATAACTGATGAACTCATGAAATCGAGTTTCTGTTCCCTGCCAGACAATAAAAAGGTCATCCACAAATCTCTTATATAGCTTGACATTGGGAGCAAATTCAGACCCAAAAATATAAGCATTATCCCATTGTGCCATGACAGCATTGGCGTAGCTGTTGGCACAGCATGTGCCCATAGCTATGCCAACTGCCTGGAGGAACAACTGTTCACCAAAGATAAAAACATTCTCAAGAACAATCTTGAGAAACATACATAGCAAATCTATAGTAGAAACATCGTATTCATTACATGCCAGCAAAAACTCCTTAGTCATATGTATCCCTTGTTCATGAGGGTTGCTGGTGAATAAAGAAACAACATCCATTGTGACTAAAAACAACATTCATCTAGTGTTTCAGATTGTATAAAATCAAATAAATCTTGTAAGAATTGCTGAGTATCTTTTAACACCTGCTTCTGTTTATCTAACTGAGGCTTCAACTTCTTTTCAACATAAATGGAGAATGGCTCTGTTAACCAGCCACCTCCTGATTCTATCGGTCTTAACAGGGGTTTAAGAGGATCTTTGTGGATCTTCAGAAGACCCTGGAATATAGGGATAAGTGGATGTTCAATATAAAGGTAGTCAAACATTTCTTGTGAAATTAACTGACTGATGTAACAGTCGTGTAGATTAGAAAAAATCCTTTTGTGGACTTCAGCAATATAACTAAACTCAACCTTCAAATATACATTCCTATCATTTAACAGCTGAAGAATGCTATCTTGATAGAAAACATAGTCCATAACGACTATTGATCCACCTTTATCTGCATTCTTAATAACAATATCCCTATCACTCTTTATCTTTGGTGAACAGTTGTTCCTCCAGGCAGTTGGCATAGCTATGGGCACATGCTGTGCCAACAGCTACGCCAATGCTGTCATGGCACAATGGGATAATGCTTATATTTTTGGGTCTGAATTTGCTCCCAATGTCAAGCTATATAAGAGATTTGTGGATGACCTTTTTATTGTCTGGCAGGGAACAGAAACTCGATTTAATGAGTTCATCAGTTATTTACATAGTGCTACATCTTTTTTAAGATTTACATGGAGAATATCCCATGAAGAAATTGATTTCCTTGATGTAAAGCTGTATTATAATATGCATGATGGATTTACAACCACACTATTTAGGAAAACATGTAGAAGGAATGCTTTGTTACAATGAGATAGCACGCACCCTGGTTTTATCGTTAAGAATATAGTTAAAGGTCAAAGCATGAGACTATCTAGGCTTAATAATAATGATGAGCTATTTAATAGGGATATTGCCATGTTGGATGATGAACTAAAAATAGGGGCTATAAGACTAAAGATGTAGCTGACCCTATATATGAAAGTTTTATTCATCGGAAGGGGAGGGCCCGACCATATTTTTCTGAAAGAGGACCAAATGTAGTTATGGATAAGAATTTGTATAAACATGCATCCATGCCTTTGTTTTATACCAGCGATGTTAGAGGGATGACTGAAATTATCAAAAATAATTGGTCTATTTTACATCTTGATGAGCATATTAAAGGAATTATGGGGGAGAAACCTAGGTTTATTTTTAAGAACAAGAAATCCCTAAAAAGACAGTTGTGCCATAGAGACTATGTCCCTGATAAGAGAGATAATGCATTCCCTATAGGTACCAGGCGATGTGGTCATTGTAATTTTTGCAGTTATATAGACTGCCAAAAAATTAATGCTAGTTGCCGCAGTAGGAATTTGATTTATTTAGCAAAATGTAAGGAATGTCAATGTTTTTATTTAGGTAAGACCAATAGATTCTTATATGAACGCATGAGAGAACATCTTTATTGTATTAGTATTTCTGATACATGGAATGCATTGGCCAAACATGTCATGGATTTTGGACCAAGACACACTTTTGGTTTTAGGGTAATTGAGTTTGTTGCTGAGAATAAAAGGGGAGGTGATTTTAAAAATTGTACAGAGAGTCGTGAACTCTCCTGGATTCTAACTATGCAAGCGGATAAATTTCCTGGTTTGAATGGGAAGGCATCCATAAAACCAGTTTTGAAGGGAAGACGTCTCTTTAAATGATGAATGAACTGAGATGTATTTGATTGAAGCGATGCCCTTATTGGCTGGTTTAAAAATCTTAATGTTATATTTATATGTATTTGTTTTAATGTAGTCTATTGGTCTGATGAAGCACAGTTTGGATGTTTGAAAGCGCTTACCTATACGAATAAAAACTGGTGATTTTATGCTTGTTGCTGTGGTCCAGTGCCTAATATCTGTTTTTTCTACTATATATTTTTTGTTGGGCACGGTTCACCCCTTGGGCGTTATATATGCTTACTCATTATACAAGCAATGTTTAAAATATGTCCCTGGTTTTTGGGCTTTTGCCCCCCCCCCCCAATAAATTTTGGCTTTTTCCAGATTTCTTGTGCTGCAAAGTTCAGAGATACAGTGGAGTGTCAAGTAGATTTTACAAGGAGCTGAGAGCTGCAGGGGAACAAAAGTTTAGTACTGATTATGGTGTGTATACTTGCATTGTTAATAACACAACAGGTAGTGTACTTGCTTTTGATGCAGAAGGCTGCGGGTTCTACTCCCATAGTAGATAGATGCATTACTAATACTGTACTTTGTTGTAAATGCTGCAGTCCTTTTTGGCCAAGATACCTAGTAACTATGAACCTGTTATCAGTTTGCCATCCATTCTCTACTGCAATATTACTAGTTTATCATTTTTTTTAAAGCAACATGGGCATTTTATTCCTCAACGGCAACAACCACTTTATTTGTAGATGAAACAATGACATATAAAGTTGTTTGCTAGCAGCAACCTTTTCGTTAGTTACAGATTTCTTTAATGTGGAATTATTTAGATGACTTTTACTTCTTCAGAGATTGTGCATATTTACTGACACTGGTGGACTGTAGAAGTTTGAGTAGACTTTTATGATGGAAATGTAAGTTTGAGTAGACTTTTATGATGGAAATGTTCTGAACTGGGCAGTTTTGTCATTACTGGTGCATGCATTTTGCTTCATTGTTTACTGGAAAAATGTTCAAAACAATAAATTTAAAATTCCCTCTAACAACTGTACTGTATTGTACAAGGAATATAATTTAATACAATCAGGAAGGTGTATCAATGAGCATGTGTATGTTTCGTGTTCAAGGGGCCTAAGATTTGAAAACAGCCCAAATTTAATCTTTATCTGCCACTACCAAAATTTATTTTTTTGAATGTGGGTTTCAATGCTGTTTCAATGAATGTGAGTTTCAAGGGCAGAGAAGTTTTAATGCTAAGTCTATTTTCATTGTGAGACTGCATTGCTTTGTTTAATAGATATCTAGTAGGGTTTGTGCTGTAAAATGCAAAATAAAACTTTCAAATTAAATCCAAATCATCACAGAAGTAAAGCAGTATACACATTACAGTGTTTATGGCAAATGGGGCGAAATAACCAAGAAATGGGACATTGTAATGGCTGCAGGGGGGAGGCTCCATTCAACCATGATTTTGTGAGGGGGGGAAGGGCAGCAAACTCAGACAGCCCCGGCTGAACTATACCTCTCAACTGTCCAGATTTTTGCAGAATGAATAGATTTTTGCTTCTTATTTTTGGTTTGTTCCTCATACAATTTGTGGTTTTCTGGCAAATCATTTAGGAATGAAGTCACTAAATAATGACAGACATTGAGTTTCAGATGTTATAACATTCAGAAAAATGCATGCTAAAGCAAGACCTGTTATTCTATCAACTGTCTTAAGTTTATACAAGAGCAACTTTTAGTACTGTTTGTATGTTCCCCCAATATATTTATTTGGCCTTGTCCAGATTTCCTGCATTAAGATGTTGAGAGGTACATGCAAATAAATCACTTTATAGAATTAGGAATATCCAAACCTCTCAACTATCCCCAATTTTGGCTCAAAATGTTGCTCTCCCCCTAATAACCCCTCTGCAAAATGGCAATTTTGTAAGAAAACGTGGAGGGTTTACAATTATAAATAACTGTAATGATCAGAGTTATAGATTACTTTTATTTCAGAAATGCATGTAGATGCTCTTATTTTCTCAGCTGCTCAAGTTAACAGTACTAATATTAAAAAGGTGTCCCTTCGTGGACAAATTCCCCAGCTGTATTGTGTGGCAATTTTATATTTTTGCATCACATTTTTGGTCTGTTTTTCATAAAATTGTGGTTTTCTGCCAAATTAGTGGCAAATCATTAAAGATTGAAGTTAGAAAATAATGGCAGACATTTGACTTTCAGATTTCATACCCTTCAGAAAATTCTTACTAATGCAAGACCTGCTACTATTCTATTATCTTTCTAAGTTTATAAGAACAATATTTAAAAATTGTCCTTATTTTTGGGCCTGTGTCCCACTTGTCTGTATGGCTTTGTCCAGATTTCTTGCTCTTAGGTTGAGAGGTATGAGTGTCAGAGCCATCGCCATCAGCCAGAAACATTTCAAATTGTGACATTCTTGTTGCACCCCATTCCCCCATGCAGTGACTCTGGATGTGTCCAAGCAAGGCAAGGAGCAGTTATGCAGTGTACGTGTGCGGAGTATTCCCTCATCCAAGTTAGACACAAGTACGACAGTGGCTTTTCATCTGTCCTTGATTTTGCAGAATGTCCTGGTTTTCTGTCATATTTTTATACTGTTGATTTATGCTTCTTATTATTCAGAAAATGCATGCTGTCGCAGTGCCCTGTTGCTTTGTGTTTAAGTAGCAATGCTTTAATGACCATCGGGTAAGCTTGTCTGAGATTGTAAGATGCAAGTAACCTTTATTAAGCATACTGTTAAATAATTACCAGCACTGAAAGACTTTTTTGTTGTTGCCATGCAGAGAATATTTACATAACTAGATAATGTACAAACCTTAGGTATTGAAATGCATATGACAGTATTTGTAATAAAGGACAGGATTACAGTATTTTCAGAAGCTCATTACATTTGTTGGAGATTTGCAGTCATCTTTGCAGGCTTTACCTGTAAACTAAACAAAATGCCATTCTATCATGTGTGGTCCATAACCTGTGCAGTAATCCTTTAAGCAATTTATCTTGAGCTTGTTTCTTGTTTGCTGTACATTTTTTACTTTGATCATGTTTTCCCTATGAAACAAGTAGATAATTGTCAGGCAGCAGGTCTTTTTTGGATAAGAAACATTTTTACAAGTGGGGATATCACAGAGATTTCTACTTTCAGCATGTTACTTGGTACTTTTATAAAGCTGAATATAAGTTATAATTAGAACTGCAGTGCAAGGAGAAGCTTGTTTTTTGTTTTACTTGATTTTGACTAGTATTCCAGTAATGTATTTAAAAAGTAATTTATTTTTTCATGCCTCACAACCTTTTTGTTTCCATCTAGATATTAAATAAGCTGTCATGTATCCAATGCATTGAAATATTTTTTTTCCTACACTTCATTTTGTCTTGATTGGACTCTCGTAATGATGGTTTGGCACCCAGGGCAGTGTATTTAATTAAAGTTCCAGTTGTTGTGTTTTTGAGCATAGCTCCACCCCTTTATAGTTGGCCACACCCTTCCCATTGGCCCCACCCATTCAGCTGTTTCCCGCAGCCCCCCTTTAATTTGAAGTCACCAGCCACCACTGCAAAACACTTAACTCATTGCTAGAAATCAAAATGAATGAGGACAGTGGACGTGCCACCACTACAGGCAGCAAAAAGGGCAATTGCAGCTTACAACAGAGAACATGTTCTCCAGGTAGGTCTACCAGACCCAGAGGCCATCGTGACTGAAGAAGGTGAAGAGCAGGAAGTAATTCTTCTCTGCACTGTGACTGAGTTTACTTTGCTATTAGTTTAGCCCTTGGTTAATTACTTTAATAGTTAAAACTCATGTGATGTTAATATTAATATTAATGTGCAAAACATATTTGCTGTTTTTATAAAATAAATTGTATTTCAGCTTTATACCATTTAATAGTTACTCAAGGACAGAGCTTTTGATGCTGTTTCTTATAAAAGTATGATTTGTATTTATTTTAGACCACTTTAGTAATTAGAGCTTATTTAAATTTTATACCAGTTTAGTTGTTAGAATTCATTTCATTTTTTACACAAATTGTATTTACTTTAATTTTATATGAGTGTAGTAGTTAATTTTAATTTTTATAAAAGAAAATTGCATTTTAGCTTTATACAAGTTCAAAGTTTTGTACAAGTTCAAATGTTAATATAAATAAAATATTTTTGTTCTGGTTATATTTTGTGTTATTTAATATGAGCGTAGCAGTTTATTTTTATAAAAGAAAATTGCATTTTAGTTTTATACCAGTTCAACATTTTATACAAATTCAAATGTTAATATAAATAGAACAGTATTGTTATTCTGGTTATGTCATGTTGTGTTATTTAATATTAGTGTATAAGCAGTTAATTTTATTTTTTATAAAAGAAAATTGTATTTTAGTTTTCCACAAGTTCAAAGTTTGATTCAAGTTCAAATGTTAATATACAAGTGGAAGGCCCAAGGAACAAATTGTTGCAGGTAAAATCCAGAAGAACTTTATTCTAGAAACTTTTTGAAATAAAAACGTGTTTAAAACTATGAGAGATAAGAGCTTTCATTCACAGAAATATATGAACTTCATCAGAGAAACATTGCTGGAAGTATATACACAATTTGTAACTTTTGTGTTCAATCACATGACTACAAGGAAATAAAACATCATCTTAAAGGAGCCACAACAAAGAAATTCACAGTCTGTAGCACTAAAAAAAAAAAAAAAAAAAAATATATATATATATATATATATATATATATATATATATATATATATATAGTATAAAATGCATTCCCTATAAAATCAGAAAAATGAAGACAAAAGTATGTAAAAATATGTAAAATATAAACCCTGTATTCAGGCCTCATCTTTCCAGTGCTTTTAACTTGAGCAAACATGCTATTGAAATATGTTCATTGAGACCAGGTCAGTTATTGACATTCAAATGCCACTGTTAACATAGTTCATGTTTTTCCAGTAATAAGCTACATGAACTTTCATTAATGATGGAAAGCATTTGTTCCAAAATACAAAATTTAAATGTGTGGTGTGGGTAACATTTTATGTGTTTGTAGAGGGCATTTGTCTCTTTTTTCATTCTGATTTCATACAAATGTTCATATATTCTGTCCCTCACTCTCCTCTCTGTTTTTCATATGTAAAAACAGGGGCAGAACATACACAGTGCACAATATACCACCTTTGTTGTACTACAATTGAATCTGTTTCTTATAGCAACCATTTGGTTGTTCAAAGCAATTTCATGGCACACCAGAATATTGGGGCAGTAGGGGCAACAACCAAACTTTTTCATCCTCATAAATTCAAAATTTTGCTTATGTTGGTGTTTGGACCAACTGCATTCTAATATTGTTTTCAAATTCCTGCCCTTTTTAAACAACACTTGTGGACCCAGCTCTACATAATCATGAATGGTATTCTCTTGTAGGAGAAGACACCAGTTCTTTTCCAGAAATTATTTAATGGAGAGACCTTCAGTATAATAGATTGTAATAAAAGAATTCCTGAAGGTCTCTGTGTTTGTGTTTGTGGTCTCAGCCATGGGTGGCATTGATCTAGTCTCCCCCACCATCTAGGACTTCCTGACTTCCGTTGTTGGTCACACAAGGTCCTCCCAGAATTGGCACAAAATGATGAGACTCAGTTTATTGACCACCTCTAACATCAAGTTGTCTACAAATTTTGTAGGTTAGCCACATTTTAAAAACATGTTTTTTCAGCAATAATCACTCATCCCAAAAGGTAGTATCTTCTGTGGTCATTCGGGCTGCCCTCATAAACTGGCCCTTGACCACTGCTCTTTTCTGTGTTATATTTTTGTGTTTAATATTTTGTCTGTTCTTCAATTTGCATTTGAATGATGGTATCCCACAATGCCACTGGAGTGGGCAGGGTTACATAATTATGTATGCACATTTTATGTTAATCAGCAGATTTCTGGCCAGTTGTACCTACTTTCAGTGGGCCTTTGTCCAGATTTTTGATATTTCCAGGTTGGCAGGTATGGTATCTGGTAGGGGGCTATTTAGAAGAACTAACCTAATGGGTATACAGTAAGAGGTCTATAAAAAAGATGATCTATAGGCTCTGATGTTGATAGGTAAGAGGTAAAATTGCTACTGGATGATTCAGTGAACAGCTGAGAACTGTTTAAGAACTGCTCTGCTAGACAGCAGCTGCTTCTAAGGGAAAATATGTCTATTGGAGCTTTTGTGTCTATAACTGCCAAGAGTTACCACCTCTGTGTGGCAATGCATGATGGTGCATGTGATGCTATGGGCAAGGGCCAGCATAGCCAGCTGTAGTTTTTTAAATAATGATATGTCCTTTGAATATCAAATTGATTTATCCAAGATGCTTGGGTCACAAATGTATTACAACTGTATGTCACTTGTATATCAAGCTGACTGGTGTGATGCCCCTGCACTGGCCCAGTAATCAACAAGCCTCAATCCTCACCACTTTCAACAGTGGGGAATGTACACACTGGGAGGATGACAACTACACACACACAGTAAAGTGCAATTTCCCTTAAGAGCACACAGAGATCATAGTCAGTCTGGGGCTGGTTTCTCCCTCTTTCTCCAGATCCCCAATAAGACTCCCTATTGGCACAACTATAGAGTTCCAGCTGCTACCTTATAGTCTGGACAGAAGGGGACATAGCTAGTAAACCTGTGCCAGCCTTCCCCAGGTGTGCATGTGTGTGCTTGTATATAAATCAAATCTCAAAGTATGTGTGTGTGTCAGCTACTTGACCAGAAACACGGAGGTCTTAACTTGGCCACTAAGCTGAGATCTCAAATGTACAGCTGTGCCAGTGGGGAGTCTTATTGGGTGGCTGCAGAAAGAGGGAGAAACCAGTTCCAGACTGACTGTGATCTCTATGTGCTCCTAAGGAAAATTGCACTTTATTGTGTGTGCACTTGTCATCCCCCCAATGTGTAAATTCCCCACTGTTGCCAGCGGTGATGATTGAGGCTTTTTGATTACTGGGCCAGTGTTGGGGCATCACAACTGGTACAGATGCTTGTGCTGAAAATGTATTTGTGAGGTGTGCTTGCATTAAAATGTATCACAGTGCACCCTGCTGAAATGAAATTTATATGTATTATTGGAATGGACTTAAATGTATATAGTTTTAATCGAGGATACTGGCACAGCAGAGGTTAACCAGCTAACTTACTCTAAGACAAATAAGGAAAATGTAAATACACTGTTAAATCATTAAAATAGCACCCTCCAGTGCTGAATAGGACTGGATATGTTGGGCCTGGGAAAGAGCCTTTGTTCATTAGCTCAGTGAAAAGAGGAGAGGCCCCAGGCTCTGTCATAAACATTTAGATGTGTACTGCAGCCATCTATGCTAAATTCCTGTCTCAGCTTCAAAGGGGAATACTGTCAGAACCTAGAGCCAGGTGACCAGATGAGGTCATTCTGCCAGCCCTCTTGGAAATTACATTTTAGATATTGAAAAGTGAAATCTCAGAGTACCCGCAAACTACAACATAGGAGGTAATCCCCTGAAATCTGAAGAAGAAATAAGGGATCTAGGGACCCAAGTAGATAGTCAGCTTTCCTTTAATAACCATGTTGCCAAAGTGGTTAGAAAATCCTTCTACGTGACCCATCTGATCATGAAAGGGTTTGCATCAAGATCTAAGGATGTAATGGTGCCCCTCTACTCTTCCCTCATCAGACCCATTATTGAGTACAATGCACCAATTGCAATGTACCTGGCTAGACATCTCCAGCAGCTGGAGAGACCATGGAGGTACCTAACTAAGAGGATTACTGGCCTCAAACAGTTGCCCTATGCAGCACGATTGAAAAAGCTAAAACTGTTCTCTGTTGCATACCGCCTTCTCAGAGGTGATCTCTGTCTAACGTACAGAGCCATGTCCAACCCAGAATTGTTGAACATGCTCCATCTTAGCAAAACCAAATCTACTCGAGCTACATGCTCTAGGGATATAAACCTCAACACAACAATGAATAGAACATGCTGGAGGGATAGATTCCCTTCGCAGAGACTTCCCTTACTATGGAACAGGGTCCCGATCTACATAAGACAGAGCCCCTCACTATCACTCTTCAAGAGGAACCTTGATGAGTGGATGGGTAACAGAAAGTTCACACCAGGGATCACACCAACAGCACTACTAGATAGGGGCCAAGGGTACTAGCTGCTAGTACAAGGGTCTAGGTAACTACTAAAGGGGAGGTGAATACCGCACAACATGGCTGGGCTAATATATGCCTTCAGGCAGATAGCCCAGTACCAACCTATGAAGCTATGAACCTATTGAGAATTCTGTTTGGGAAGCCTGACTAGAAAGACCCTCATCCACATCATCTTGCCTTGTGGTAGAAAGTAACTTAACTAGCGAACAGTAATTCTTTTAGATTCAGTCAGGAATATAGTGAAGCTTAGTTTAGATATTGTTTTAATTTATTTGTCTAAGTCTGTCCATCAATGTTTTTTTCAATATTTCCTGTGATCTGAACTCTGTGGTTTACTGTAAAAATATATTTAATATTTTCATGCTCTTTTATTATTTATTAAATATATCTAAACTTTTATTGTGGTAGGTCCTTGTAGAAAGGATCTAACCTTTGAGAGTACTTATATTTATTTGGTGACACTGTGTGGGCCATTCCAGAAGGCCTAGCCATCTTTGCAAGCTACTACCATTTGTATTAATGCTAATATTATACAGTATAATTGAACACCCTTTGTTAAGGGCCTTGGAGTAGCTGATTGATGAGTGTGTCTGGTGGTGGTGATAAATACCTTATAGTCTAGGCAGCAGGGGGCATAGCTAGTAAACATGTGTGTGTGTGTGTGTGTGTGTGTGTGCGTGTGTGTGTGTGTGTGTGTGTGTGTGTAAATCAAATCTGTGTGTGTGTGTGTGTGTGTGTGTGTGTGTGTGTGTGTGTGTGTGTGTGTGTGTGTGTGTGTGTGTGTGTGTGTGTGTGTGTGTGTGTGTGTGTGTGTGTGTGTGTGTGTGTGTGTGTGTGTGTGTCTGTTTGTCATCTACTTGGGGCAGGGACACAAAGCACTTCGTTTGCAGAGAGGGTGCTGGAGGATTTGGCTTGGATAATCTGCTGAGGATCTAACCCTTCAGCTGTACCAGTGGGGAGTCTTATTGAGGACATTGAGGGAGACAGATATAGAGACATCCAAACTCCAAGCTGAGTGTGTTCCCTGTATGCTCTTAACGGAAATTGTACTTGATGCAGAGAGATGTGCAGCTGGAAATACTGAGTGTATCCATTTGTATTCCAAGTGCACGTCCCTCTCCAGTGTCACTCGTGAGGATTCAGGCTCCTTGATTACTGGCTCAGCATGGAGACGACACACATTGGTGGCCATCACATATTTTATATGTGTATGATGTTTTTGAAGCAACATAGTATATTCTTTACCTCATGCAATGCAGTGCCTACTTACTGTTTTTGCTCTCTCTCAAAATTGTTTTCTTTTGCAGGTTGCCACAACATGCTGTTCTATTCATCAATATACAGAAATTAACACTTTTGCCCAAGAAGTTATACAAACCAGACTACCTCCAACTGTATGGTTTACACAACAGTCATTTTCTTCTGTAACAGTAACTGTTGCAATTCAATTAACATATGAATTTAGTGCTTACAGCAGGGATCAAGCATGACAGGCCCTCTATCCCAGGAACATCAACAAAGAAAATGAGCTGTCAAACACTTTTGTAGGATTATATATAGACACCGACTAATATGTATAACAGGGTTTGGTATGGCATTGGTTTCATTAAAAAAATAGGGTGCAAAGGTCAAACCTTCGGTTTTAAATAACTGAACTAAAACATCAAAGTACTTGCAGATCATTAATAGGGTTGCCACCTTTCGTCATGGCTAAAACCAGAGTAAAGCCACACCCCTCGTGTCACCAGGAACCCCACCCATCCCACCCCCTCTCCCACTCACGTTCTGCCCATTGTGTGACATCACGATAACATTGGCAGTCGGGGAACGCCCTCTCTTTCCGTTTCTGCTGCCTGCTTTCGGCTGATTTACTATGTTTTTTTGTAAAAAAGGATAGCAAATCAGCCGATTTTCAAACTCCGATAGTCTGTTTACTTTTTGAAAACTCAAACACATTAAATCTGCTCAGGCAAGCCAACCAGTGATACACCAACACCATAGGCGAGTCGAATGAACCCAAGATGCGTTTAATATACTATAACATAAAATTTAAGCACATTAAAAAGCTTTTTGTTGAATTAAATAAAACAACTTCCTCAGAAAAAAGCCTGTGCAGGAAACAGGGGTTTAAATTCCCCTCCACCTAGTCACATGATTGCTAGACATGAATTGAAAGGTTGCCTGTGTAGTGAAACACTCGCAAACCCCTCCCCAGCTTTACAAAATTTGAAATGATACATTCTTTATGTTACTATTTCATAGTGCCAAATAGTAACAGTAAACTGCTCAATGAATGTATCTTATATCAAAAACATTGTAAACATCAACATGTGTTTCAGTTTACAGAAGTTTATCGTTTTTTCCTGAGTTCGTGTTTTGGAGTTTTGTGGTCATGGAAACAGCTTCGGGCTTGGCACCAGTGCTTCCAGAAGTGGATAAAGTGTGATTTCATGTGTTTGAGTTTACAGAAGTTTATCGTTTTTTCCTGAGTTTGTGTTTTGGTGTTTCCTTTTTGAAACAGAATATCGGCGTTTATACAGTGTTTTCTGGACTACCGGAGAATCAGTTGTGGCCTGTAAAAGACATGAAAAATCTTGAATGTCCTGGAATTTTTAGGACCAAATGTATTTCATAAATTTCCTTTACTATTTGTAAAAGCAATTACTTTGTATCTGAAACATCTAAATGGTATATGAAACTACATCAACAAAATTGTACAAGAATGAGCTTTTATTTTGACAAAAAAAGGCCCTGTCAAGTACCAACCTGTCTTTTGCACTGGCTATGGGTATGGTTTATCTTGCAAAATGTTATGTTTCCATAAAAAATACCATTTCTGGAATTTGAAAAGGTGGTAAACCTACTCAGGAAGGGACAGTTTCAGTAGTCATCTCTGGTATTTAGATCAAGACAGGATAAAATCCACAGCAAGGCCATGTCTGTGTAAGTTACAAGAAACAGGTGATATAAGCAATATGCATACAGAACAGTGACAGACATTTTTAAAAAAGCTAACATCTGGTGACAAGTTAAATCCTGTTGTGCAATAAGTATGAGCAATTATACTCAGCAGATATGGTTAGGCTATTGTTTTTTTTTTTTAGTTAAAGTAAGGTTAGTGCGTCTTACGGTTAGCACACTAGACAAAAATTTCACATTGATAGGGCACTGAACGATCATTTAGTCCACACTCAGACTGGGTCGATAAAATAAAATTAAACTACCCTCTGCATTACGAATGTCGACATGAGAAACAGCAGCATTTTACTCACTCTGATAACGGTAAATGAAAGACATAACCAGTGCAGCACCATAATAGATGAATATTGTTAGATAATGGCTACTGCCATAAAAAGGGACTGCTTTTACCTGAACTGTAACTAAGCAACAGTTAAGCTCAAACAGTCAAACACGTTTTGATGATGTCAGACATAGTTTGCAGCAGAATTTGTTTAATAGTGATGCAGTAATGGGTTTGATAAGTAAAACATGCTGATAGCATTTTAAAGTAGATGTATGTTGTTTTAGCTTGAGACATAGACGGAATAAGAAAATGTAAATTAACATACATTTTCTGCAGTAAAGAAATCTATAACCGTAATTATTTACAAAGTGTAACTCATCATCTTTTCTCCAAAACTCATCACTTCTAGGAGGGATTAAGATGGACAGATCCACAATTTGACTCAATATCATGAATTTCCCTACAAATCAGGGATTACCGAGAGGTACGCTAGCACTAACTACAAAAAAACGCGACTCTGGGCACAGGACAAGAAAATGTAAAAATATGAAAAGCACAGCACAATTATTTGCCAAAAACCAAAATGCAACAAAAAAGAAATACTAAAAGCTCGAAAATGACCCGTAATACAAAATGAAACGATACGCCAGCATGAAGTGTGAGGAAACAAAACGAAGACAAGCATCAACAATCAACGTATACATCAGCCGTGAAAGCTATTAAATCTGTATTAGTTAAATTATACATAAAAGTGTACTCAGTAATGAAACTTTTCAAAGGTTTTGACTCAAGTTTCGTAAATTACACGTCCAACTAGCCAGCTTTGCTACCACTCCTTACTACTTATATGTGTACTCCAGCTAATCAATGTCGAAGTGTACGAGGGCACACACTTAGTTGAGAGGGCGTGGCAAACCGCTTATGTGCACCTCATTACGAGGAATGTTCCTCATTTTGTGCCTTAAAAATTTATGTTGTTTACAGGTCTTCGTAGAAAGGGTTTGTCATACGTTTACTGTTAGGAATTTTTTACAGTGACTTGTGGCAGTGGTGCAAAACCCAGGCTTCACATGTCTGGTTTTGAATTAAATTGGTAACCCAACAATTTGTCAGAAAACCAGACAGTCCGGTCAAAAAACAGACAGCTGGCAACCCTAGTCATTAAATGTACAGACAGCCCATGGCAATGACAAGGTCTACAAACACAGAAAATAAGACATTCTGTAAAGTTAGTATCCAGAGCAATTATGTAGATAACATACATTTCAGCTATCTTAACATCTGCAAGTGCATAACTTGTGAAGCCTGATGAAAAACTATGAGTGTGACTTTCACTGCAGGAAGGGGCAAGCTGAGCTAACAGGTATCATGCTGAGGAGATGATTTCATTATGCAGACATCATGACAGTGATTAACATCAATGGACTGTTCATCAACAGAACACGAAGAAGGTCTGATGCATATGCATGGGAACACTAAGTCATAGACAGTGGCTTAGCAAATTCACAGGAATCTTAACAGCAGCATCAGAGGAGGTATGACCACATTCACTTAGGAAACTGTTTTTTAAACCACAGAAGAAATGCACATCAATAATTATCAAGTTCTTCTGTCACCAGTTACATTTAAGCATAGACAGCTCACCAGAAAGTAGCTACAATCAAATGGACAGACATATTTCTGCACTTACTATTCTACAATACCATTGGGCTTTACATTGGTACACCTGTAAGGAAAGCAGTAGACTGTTTATGAAAATCACAAAGTAAGTCACATCAACAAATGATGGCAGCTATTATGGGTGACACTGACTATTGTTCACACCATACTCTGCCACTTTTGTACAACTGAGCAATATATTGAAGTGCAGTCATCAGAACCCCCCTTCTCTCTGCATCAGGTTCATAGCTTCATAGGTTCATAGGTTGGTACTAGGCTATCAGCCCTAGGGCCTATACAAGCCTAGCCATAACAATTCCCTGGCTATTTCTTCCCACACTATTTACTTCCCTAGACCCCTGTCTAGCAGGGCGACTGACGTGATCCCCGGGGTGAATTTCCTTTCTCCCATCCAATCGTCAAAGTTCCTTTTGAAGAGGGCCAAAGAGGCACTCTGCTTGACATGTATGGGCAATCTATTCCAGAGTCTAGGGAGTCTCTGGGTCAGGAACCTATCCCTCCAGCATGTTTTGTTTATTGTGATGACAAGGTTTAGATCCCTGGAGCATGTGGCTCTGAGGGATTGGGATTTCTTTAAGTGTAGCATGTCCAACAGCTCTGGGTTTGACATGGCCTTGTATGTTAAGCAGAGATCGCCTCTGAGTAGACGATATGCAACAGAGTATAGCTGGAGATGTTTAAGGCGGTCAGCATAGGGCATCTGCTTTAGGCCTGTGATTCTTTTAGTGAGGTATTTCTACAGCCTTTCCAGTTGTTGCAGATGTCTTGAGAGGTACATACCAAATGGGGCGTTGTATTCTATAATAGGTCTAATGAGGGATGAGTACAGTGGGACAATGACCTCCTTTTTTCTGGATGAAAAGCCCTTAGTGATGAGGTGTGCCACATTGAAGGATTTCCTGACTGTTGTGGTGATGTGGTTATCGAAGATGAGACCACTGTCCACCTGTGTCCCTAAGTCTCTTATCACACTTTCGGTGTTTAGTGTACTGCCACCTATATGCTAATTCACCGATACATGTCTTTTCCCAAAGGGGATAACTATACATTTCTTGGCATTGAGCTTGAGCCCATGGCTCTGGCACCAAGCATCTGTTTCTGTAAGGCCCTTTTGTAGAGTATCCACATCATTTGGGGATTCAATAATGGCTCCCAGTTTGCAGTCATCTGCGAACTTTGTTAGCAAGAGTCCCTTAGTGTTGGCCTGTACTTCAGAGAAGTAGATGCCAAACAAGAGCGGTCCCAGGACTGAACCCTGAGGTACTCTACTTGTCACTTGTCTGGAGATGGATTTGGAGTTAGCTACTTTTACAGTGTGGGTTGTGTCAGTAAGCCAGTTAGCAACCCATTGGGTGATGTAGGGATTAATGCCCAGCTTAGTAAGTTTATCTATGATTCTAGAGTGGAGGATGGTGTCAAAGGTCTTGGCAAGGTCTAAATAGGCTGTGTGGCCCACCTTACCCTTGCCCATGGCTCTGGAGACTAATATGAAGAAGTCAATCAGGTTCAGGAGACAAGATCGGCCTTTCACAAACCCAAACTGGGTGGGGTCCAGTGTTTGAAGGTTGCCAATCAGACCACATTGAAGTATCACTGTGGCTTCCAGGTACAGTTTATAGCACAATGTTAAATCTCAGGTATGCCCCTTCTGGAGAATGAGGTGATGCAGATGAAAGTGGCACAGTTCCCTGGTTACAAACCATATTACCCACAAATTATCTTGTTCAGCTTTTGTCATTTCCCATATCTATAGGTTGGAGGTGACCGGCATCTATTTCCGGACAAACCCTTGATGTCCTCTAGCATTCCACAATGATGATGCATCAGTTAGTTAATAAAACTTTAAAAATAGCGTGTCTTATTGACTTTGTACAAATGTTATTTTGAGTGACAAACTGTATCTACCTCTCACTCACAAATCCCAGTAGCTGCCATCTTAGCATTGTGTCCTGACAATTTTTTCTCATGCATACCATGGCAACACCAGCCATTGAAAGCTAACACTGTAGTAAGCCATTAGCTGGACAGCAATATTGGGCATAGGTAGAGGAGTTGCAAAACAATTGACTCAATCCTGAAATGTGCAGTACCCCCCCTTGTAGTAAATCGTATTACATAAACGGAATTACTTTTTCTTTCTTCTTTCTTTTTTTATATAACTGATCACTCCTGTATTCCTGCAGCCAAGGACCAATGAGTCTAAACCTAAGTTAGTTGCACATAAAAAGTGTGTGTGTGTGTGTGTGTGTGTGTGTGTGTGTGTGTGTGTGTGTGTGTGTGTGTGTGTGTCTAAATTAATACACAAGTGCCTACGATGTATTACTTCTATTGCTTCATCTGAACTTTTTTTATTAGGAAACTATACTTGCTAATAAGTAAAGCATATGTCCATGTTGGCTTTTCACTCGTCAGTGTACCATCGTGTATCTGTAAATAAAATTATTAAAAAAATAAAAAGAAAAACATGGAAATAAACTCTGTTGTAATCCGCAATTAGTATTCTTTTTGGTTTTTCACTGCTATTCAAATGTTTTAAATGACTTGCATCTCTCTTAGACTAACTGTACAAAATTATTATCGATCTGCATATGGATGCCTTCTTTGAAAGTCTGACACTTCTTACTTGAGCAATAGCATTTCGCTGATTATGTATTACGTAGTGCATATTCCGATTTTACAGCTTTCCTCTGGGTCACATCTGCACATGGCCTGGTCAGTTATGCCATGCCGACACCCATATATAAAGTGATACCTATGCACACCTGCATATGTATACATGTATGTATTTTATATATATATATATATATATATATATATATATATATATATATATGTGTGTGTGTGTGTATACACACACACACACACACACACACACACACACACACACACACACACACACATAGATCTATAGATACATACACATGTAATGTGTGTGTATATGTAAAATATATATAAATATATATATATATATATATATATATTATATGTAATGTGTGTGTATATATAAAAAAAAATATATATATATACATGTACAAACACACAGACACACACACACACACACACACACACACACACACACACACACACACACACACACACACACACACTACAGTGGATATAAAAAGTGTACACACCCCTGTTAAAATGTCAGGTTTTTGTGATATAAAAAAATAAGAGCACAATAACTCATTTCAAAACTTTTCCCACATTTGCATTATGATCCAGAATGGCAAGCATAGTTCTTATTTTCTTCCCATTGTAAGAAAAATGTTCAAACTTGGGACAATACTTACACAGCAGTGCATGAAAGACTTCCAAGCTGCCTGTGTGGCAGAACTGAGTTAGTTGTTGGAGATCCTTCACCAGAGCTTGGTTCAGGACAATTTTTGCCAATGCCATGTGAACTTCATTGCCTTCCTCCAACCACTGCTTCTGCTGTCTGTCTTCAATGGGCATGTCATGTTCACATGCATGGAACTTCTTGGACCCCAGTCCCATTGGTGCTTATCAGTAATGTGATACAATAGGGACTTCCATTTATCAAACAGCAGCTCTGCATCTCCATCTCAGGTTTCAGAAGACCACCACAGGTGGTTTGAAATGCTGTGACACCATGGCATCAGCTGTTCCATATCTTTTTTTTCGGGCCACCTCAACAATTTTTTTAGTAATTCCTTTAGACACATGTCATAGATCAAACTGATGGTCAATGTCTGTGAATTCTGTTGTCATTGCACAGGCTATCCCATAATGCCAGTCTGTTGCTACAACATTGATTTTGACGTCCAGTTCATTCATATTATGCATACAGTTGAGAAATGCTTTCTTCTCCAAAGCCACAGATAAAATACCATCACCCAACTGCTCGAATGAAAAATCCAACAGATACCCAGTGTCCATGTCCATCACACTATAGCAGCAGTATTTAGTAGAATACCCAGGACTGTCACAGCGACCATCACCAGCCAGTCTAATGGCTTTTCCATGTACATCCTGGATAAGATATTCCTGATGTTGCTTCCAAGTGTTCTCCACTACAGGAAAGAGGTATTCACGTTGTATTTCGTAGAAAGTAGTCTGGCTGATAAATTCCAGTCCCACATATGCAAAAAAATGTGCAATGTGTGCATATGTGCTGCCACTAAAGAGTACAGCTGCTGCACTAAGTAGATTGCCTGCTGGCATTCACCCAAACATTGGCTGGCTTTGCCACTTTACAATTTCATGTCCATTCAAACACTGTACTGTTGCAGAAACCATTGATCCCACATGACCTTTATGATAATCCTCACATGCTGGTACTTTGCATTGCAGACATATCAATTTCAGCAGCAGCTCCTTCAAGCAGTCCTCAAAAACTATGAATTTTCATTGCAGTGCTATGTGTTGTTTAGTAGTTTTGTTTTACGTGGTGTCATCAAATTCCAATGTTGAAGTAGTGACAGACGGATAACACCGGTCAGGATCTTCTTCCATGCTCTCATTACTGCCCTCCAGCATAGTAATGTCTTCACTTTCCCCTATGCTCTTGGCTGATATTGTTGAAAAACTTGACCATCTGTCTGTACATTCACGCACATCTAATGCATTTTCATTCCTTGGCACTGAAATGTTTTCCTTTGACATACCACTGCTGGATGACAGTTGACTATCTTGGACTGGAGTGCTACAACCTAGTATAGGTGACGGTACATCCAGTTCCATAAATTATGTTGCCAAGTACACCTGAGTCACTTGGTCCTTCTTTGTTGTGACATTGTCGTTTCCAAGGTCGTCATCAGGAATGGTGCTGTGTGCAGAAGTGTGGTCCTTTAGGATATGGATTTTTGTAGGACACAGCTCTGGAAACTGCGTTGATGCATCTTTCCATTGTTGCAGCATCATGTAAGGTAACCAGTGGGAGGCAGGTCTGTGTTCCAAGGCTTATTGTATAATGTTCCTTCCTTGTTTGACTCCTGTGACTGTGTGATTTCTTGTTGCCTGTACTAACACTGCATTGGACATCCGAGTTGTTTCTGGCTATTGATCCCATTTCATTTCCTGTGTTAAGCATGGATCTGTTCTTCCTAGAACAGGTACAATAGATAGCACTACTTTTGGACATGGGCATCTGCATTGACTCTTCCAGTACACATAAAGTGTCACTAAGTTCAATATCCATCCTGGAGCTGACTGTCTCTTCATGGAATGTTGACACTTCGGCCTGAGGGAAGGAAAGAGAAAATGTATGTCACTTAACTATATGCTCAATAATAGTAGTATTTTAGCACTGTAACATTATGCTACTAGAAGTTGTGTCCAGTTGCTTATACTATTGCCTACTGTGACTTCCAATTCCAGCATCAGTTCTGGTTCCTGGACCACGAGCAGCATCTCTTTCTACACTCAAGCAATAGAGAAAAAGACTTATTTTTATTAGCAGTAAGAAAAGCATTCCTCACACCAAAAAATGTCATTTCATGTTAAGGCTGGAAGGCTGGACTAAAGTTTGACATTTATCATATGCAGCTGATTTCCCCTGTCAAGCCATCAAGTGAACATCATGCATGTGACATTCAATGCCTTTTTAAAGGTATGGCTTGCAGCAGCTAGTATTGCAAGTAGCTGTAGAGATTGCTATTTCTCCAAAAATTAGCATAAGTATACACATCCAGTTCACTCGAAGGCCTTAAGGCCAAGTACATGCCGCCTGCGACAGTGGCCTTTCAAAAAATCACTGTTAAACTTTTACTAACAGTAAGTACATAGCTACTAAGAATGAACACGACACAGGGCTAATAACTAACTTTCTAGGTAAATATGTCACAATCTAGTGATGTGACACATGTCATTGCATTTTGTTTTCTGTGCAAAATGATGTATTACAGTTGACACAGGACAGAGATAGACCATATTTAGTTATAAGACTTATTTTACTCTACATGATTCACCTAAACGTTGTGACCAGATGCAGATTGACATTACTAAGCTCACAGTAAAGTAAAAATGAGCAAACCTGGCATTCTTCCCAGACAATATACATCAAAGAAGTATTGAACCTATCTGCTTACCTGAGCGTGGTTATCACCCATCTGTTGCATGACTGTGTCAGATGTAGTCACCTGTCTTGACAGCAACTCATCCAGGAGCTGTATTGGGATAGGAAAAAATGCCAGATTCTCTCTCTAACATGACTTTCAAGATGACATTTATATAAACATTTTAATACTCAGTAGCATATTTTGGGCACCAGCCTGCCCCAGACTAGATGAGCACAGTGATGGTGCCCAAAACTGCAATGTAAACTTTACGTTTAATTAACTACAGAATACATCCTATTTTAAATCCATTGCACTGTTTCACAGCATGAGTCAGCCATTGTTGACAGTGTCAAGGGGTGTCATAATGTTTACTACAAATGGCATGGTTGTTTGTCTAACCTCACCAGTTACATAGCCCCACTCTTCATAACATGAACATATGCTCAATGACACAGCCTTTGCGACACATACCTTTTTCCATTCCTGTACTGCAATATGCTGACTTGATGTAGGTCTCTCCTTAGTCTGCGTATGAGTGAACTTCGTAGGCAGCGCATTCTTCTTCAGACGCCAAGTCTGACATTTCAGCAGCTCCTCAGGGAGAAGGTTCTTCATCATATTGGTTTCGAACATAGAACCCTCAAAATGCTTGGAGCAGAAGTAATACTTGTCTCTCTTGCTGCTCATCACTTCCTTGACAAAAGTTGGTATGTGGCCCACATTGGTTCCACACCGAGTCACCCACACAGTGCAAAGGTGAACATCTTTGGGGAAGGCATGTATAGACACATCATCCTCAAGTCGCCCAGTGTGTGTTGCACATGCATAGGCTAGGCAGCGGGGCATGTTGTCCTGCAGATGATCCTAAGGAAAGAAGGAAAACCACAGTTAGTCAACACCTTCTCTGTTGTTCTATTGGCAAAAGTAAAATATGGCACATGTTTTCTAACCAGACCTGTATATACATGCTAAAAAAAATATTCAGTTAGACAAAACTGTTAACTTGACATTCTCAATTACCATTTAGTTCTCAATGGCTGTAATGAGATCATTTGTATAATAATACCTCAGTAAAGCATGGTCCCATTACAGTCCATCACTGCATGATTTCAGGAAGAACATCCAACTGTTAAGCATGCCAGCACTTTTACCTCAGATCAGTATCTGCATTACTTGTGTGCTGGTGTTCTTCATCCTCACTACTGCGACTACTTCTTTGTGAATGCTTAGTTGGGCATTCTCCTCCCATGTACACAGGTTCAAACCGGTAGGGCACAATGGAACGGAACATCCCTTGACTTGTCATTTTCAGAGTACCTTTGCTGTGGTTTCATGAAAAGTTATGAGAGTATAATTGTACAATGCCATGAAATGAAACCCAAGTCATATTAAGAGTTCAGTACAAACTGCATTCAATTACATTTGTTTTGCTACTTCCAACAGTAATTAAGACTGTGTTAACACTTGCACCATCATTTCAGCAATGCAGCCTTGAATGGAAACAAACTGTCACTGATGTAGTATCCATAACTGATGGCCATATTCCTGAAGCCTCAGGCCCACTCTTGTGACTCAGTTTTAAGCATGTCTTAAGTTTCACTAAATTCAGTTGTAGTGTGGCAAGTCAAACCACAAACCAACCATAACAGTTATTTAACTCTTACTGTTAGTCCTACACTGCGACAGCCATACCTACTCATCACCCAAAGTCTGATCAATGAAATGATATCTTAAAGTAATCCCAATTGCATTTCCTTTAAGTGGTCACATTTGGACATGGAACATGAGATTCAACTACCTGCAAGACAGTATGACTATCAAGAACCAAAACTTTCTGCAATTGTTGTGATGCATCCCAAGAGGCAAATGCATGTAATGTATAGGACAAACCCTACTACCTATGAGATTATCCAATGTTTATTGCTGTAGCACACACATCTGTAGAGAAATAAAATGAGAGATGGAGGATCAAATTGCTCTGATGTCTGGAATTGTCACTCCTGAGCAACAGCAAGTGTACATGGAACTCCATGAACACAGTTTATCTCCTAGTAGAGTGTGCTTGTAGGCATATGCTGTATGTACCTATGTGCAGAAATTGCTGCAATACTGGTTTGTGTTAGACACACATAAGTATCACAAAAAGTGAATCTGTGCAATATTTAAATGTCGGTATGCTGTATTGCTCTTATCATATGTGTGACGATTGGGGAGATATGGGCGAAGGCTGCCAGCCTAGTCATATAGAATTTAATATATAATTCTATCAACTGTATAAATAAATGTAAAACACAGGCTTGTGTTTTTAAATGTAAGAAAACACTGTGAAATGTGGAACTGCAAAATATGTGACAACTAGGGTTGCCACCTTTTCAAATGCCCAAAGTGGGACATTTTTTGTAGAAACGTCAGATTTTACAAGGCAAAACATACCCATGGCCAGTACAAAGGACAGAACTTAACTTTTTTGCCAAAATAAAAGCTTATTATTTTAGCATTTGAGTTGATTATCCTGTTTCATGTAACATTTAGGTGTTTCAGATACAAAATAACTGTTTTATGCAACTATTAAAGAAAATATTGGAAATATTTTTGTCCTAAAATCTCAAGACATTTGCCATTTTTTCAATTTTTTTGCAGAACACAACTGCCAAAAGAGGGACTGTCCCTCGCAAAGTGGGACAGGTGGTAACGCTAGTGACAACTTTGCACTCTACTGGCCCAGTGAAGCATGTTGTATCCTTTCATGTTAGAATTTGGCCCGAGAGCAGCTGGATGAAGATTTCATGCCCATTGTTTTAAGGCTAAAGTTTATGACTAGAATTTAGATGTGGAAGGTGCTTTATTGCTTTAGTTTCTGTTAGTATATACATGTGAAATGCCTTCTATTGTTGTAAGTTTCTGTGCAGATGTTAGATGCTAAATAATGCAGTTTGTGGCCTGAGAACTCAGACCAGATGTTAAGATGATGCAATATGAATACTGGGAAAACCCAAGTGTCAAAAATTATGTAATTTGAGGAGGGACCCAGCAAACATGCTTGTTAGTAATGTTTAAATTCTATTTCTCACAAGAGACCTGGAACACTTTTGATCTGGACATCTAACTTATCAGCACTCTGCTTATGCTCACATGTAAGTTTTTAGCACTGTGATATCTTGTAGGAATAGTTAAAGCTAGTAAAGATTAATTAGGTATTTTTCTTTGAAACCAAACCTGTCCTACTGTATTATTTTAAGTTTCTGTGTGATCTGTGAACTCTTAGATATCTCTGTGGTGTAGTAGACTTGTCTTGTGTTTTAATTATTTATTATTATATACTTTTAAAACCTTCTACCTGTGGCTGGTGTGTGTAGAGATGAAGTATGCTTTAGAGTACATTATATATTTATAGAGTTTACTGTCTAAGCCCTTCCAATAAGCTTTAGACTGTATAGTCACATTACCATTGGATATTAATATTGCACAGTAATAATTGGACACCCTTTTAAGGGCCTTTTAGTAGCTGATATTATTAACTGGGTGGTGGCAGTAATTACTACCGTATAGTCTGGGTAAAGGGGCACAGATGGAGAATCTGTGTCAGCCTTTCCCAGGAGTGTCTGTGAAGTGTATAAATACTTATTTCAAAGTGTGTGTGTGTTGTGTCAGCTACTTGGGCAGGAACACAAAGCGCTAGTTGGACAGAGAGGGTACTGGAGGTTCTAGCTTTACCAGTTAGGCTGAGACCTGGACCCTATAGCTGTGCCAGTAGGGAGTCTTACTGGGAACCTGGTGAGCAAGGGAGCAGCCAGCCCTCGACTGACTGTGATCTCTGTGTGCACTTAAGGGAAATTGTACTTTACTGTGTGTATTAATTATCCTTTCCTCTTCTAGGAGACAACCTCCCTGGTGTTAGTGGTGAGGATTGAGGCTCCTTGATTGCTGGGCCAGGGCACGGTTGTCACAAGTGTTTGGCAGTGGTGGGATCTACTTCACATACTAATTGGCTTGTAGTGGTGTGGGGTAGAGCAAATTCCTGTAGCTTATGTACAGTGATCTCTAAAAGTGTTTTGTACTCTGAAACAGCCATGCAGTGTATACCAGGAGTTCAGATCATAATTGTTTATTTCTTTTGTTAGCTTAGTGTTAGTCAGGGTGAGCAGGCAGCATGTCAGCAGAAGAGTATGGAAGGCTGACAATGAGCCAGCTGGCGGAGATGTGCCAGGCTAGGAGGCTAGTGCACGGAAACCTGACTAAGGCAGACCTGATTGCAGCCTGGGTTACAGCTGCATCAACAGCAGCCTGGAGGATAATCAGACTGACAGTGGAGTTACAATATCCTCGGAGAATGGACAGCTCAACTTTTCTGCAGTGGACTTAAAAATCCAGCTGGAGCTGAAGAAACTTGAGTTGCAGACCAGGCATATGGAACTAGAAGCAGCCGAGGGAATGAGGAGCCTAGAAGCTGAAGAACAGAAACGGCAGAGAAAGCATGAGTGGGAAATGCTGACTCTTTGCCAGAGTCATGGAGGTAATGGAGAAGGGAGTAACCTGACCCCAGAAGCACAAAAGGTCAGTAAATTTCTTCCACAGTTTAAAGAGGGGGATAATTTTGATAGCTTCATTCATATGTTTGAGCAGGTATGTAAACAGTATGAAGTTGACCAAAGGCTCTGGGTATAGTTCCTGACCCCCTTACTCCATGGTAAAGCTGTAACTTCTTTAGCAATAATGCATGACACTGACTGTTTTGATTATACTGCTGTAAAAAGACATTTGTTAAAATGTTTTAAGCTAACACCTGAAATGTATAGGAAAAAGTTTTGTGAGCATAGACGCAAGGCAGATGAAAATGTATGTGAATATGTTGTTGAACTGAGCACTTTTTTTAATACCTGGGTGAGTGGATGTCAGGTCACCACTTTTGAAGGGCTGGCAGACCTTTTGGTAAGGGAACAAGACCTTAGCACTTTGCCTGAGGACATGAGGATCTTAACTGATAGACAGTGTGCTACTTCAGAGGAGTTGGGGAAGAAGGGAGACCTATACCTAGCAAGCAGGGCAGCCCTGCACAGGAAAGAGACCCCCAGTACTGCTCATGGGACTAAAGGAACCATGGTGGGCAGCACAGACTGCCCCAACAGACTCCGCCAGTAGCAGGGGAAGCCACTAGTCCAGGTATATGTCCAGGAGCTAGGGTTAAATGTTTTGAATGCAACCAGTGGGGCCATGTGGCATATAGGTGTCCATGGAGGCAAGGTGGGGAACCAAAGGTGAGTGAGCCAGTAAATGGGAAAGACAAAATGCCAATAGTAGGTTGTCTTGAGACAACAGGGGTATGGAACTACCATCCTGCAGATGTCCTGAGAGGGAAGGATTTGGATAAGGCAGTACCATGTACTTATGCAGTTAAATGCAGTGAGGCTAGGAGACAAGCTTGTGGGTCTGGTAGCCTGGGGGAGACCCAGACAGACTGCATACTTGCAGCCAGGACTGCTGAGGTGGTTACTTCAGGGAGTGAGCTACGCTGTAGCAGTGAGACTGAATGTGAGTCACAGCTGCTTGTGGGTACTGATGTTCCCTTGGACAAGGTAAATGCAAAAATAGAGGTGAGTAGTAGTACCCAGGCTAACAGTGAGGCACCACTGTCAGGGGATGCCAGACTTCCAGTGGAAGGGGAGCTGGGAAGGGTTACAAGGAGAGACTTGAGACAGGCTCAGCTCTCAGACCCTAATTTGCAAGGCCTGAGGCAGATAGCTAGGGAGGCACCTGATTCTCAAGAGAAGGGGGAATCTGTATACTGGAACAAAGGGTTACTGTACAGAAAGTGGACCCTGAGGGACAGCTAGAAGAAGATGAGTTGGTAGTGCCTAGAGCTTACCATCTGGCACTTCTAGCCATAGTCCATGATATTCCCTTTGCAGGTCATATGGGCATAAAATGTGCAAAGAGGCATATTATGCAAAACTTCTATTGGCCTGGAATTTCCAGAAATGTAACAGGGTACTGCAGGACCTGTGATCAGTGCCAAAAGGTAGGCAAGGCAGGAGACAAGGTGAGAGCTCCTTTGATGCCTTTGCCTGTGATTAAGGAGCCATTTCAGAGGGTAGCTATGGATATTGTGGGTCCTCTGAGTACCCCAAGTTCCACAGGGAAAAAGTATATCCTAGTGATTGTAGATGATGCTACACGATACCCTGAGGCAGTGGCGTTGTCCTCCATTGAGGCAGAGAAGGTGGCAAATGCTTTGCTAGAGATTTTCAGCAGGGTAGGTTTCCCAAAAGAAATACTGTCTGACAGAGGTGCCAATTTTATGTCAGACCTGCTGGCTTGTCTATAGAGGACCTGTGGGGTGAAACACATGAAGACCACCCCCTACCATCCCCAGACTAATGGTCTTGTTGAGAGGTTAATCTCTACAATCAAGTCCATGCTACGGGCATTTGCAGATCAGTTTAAGAGGCAGTGGGAGAAATATTTTCCACATCTGTTGTTTTCTTACAGAGAGGTTCCCCAGGAATCCACAGGTTTTTCACCCTTTGAGCTGCTGTATGGGCATAGGGTGAAGGGTCCTCTAGATTGAATTCCAGATGAGTGGGAAGGTGAGTGTGAGTCTCACAAGGAGTCTGTTGTGGCATATGTCCTGAACCTCAGGACAAGTTTCAGGAAACTCATGGGCCTGGCCCAGGAGAACCTGGCAGAAGCCCAACAACAGAAAAAGGTGTGGTATGACAGGAATGCTCAAGCTAGAGAGTATGCTGTAGGGCAGCAGGTGATGGTTCTCATTCCTGTCAGATGCAACAAGTTGCAAGCAGCTTGGGAGGGACCCTACAAGGTGGTAAGAAAGGTATGTGATGTTAACTATATGGTGGAAGTACTAGGCAGATGGCAGGGGCACAAATTGTACCATGTTAACATGATGAAACCTTACCATGATAGGGAAGCCCTTGTGCTGAGCATTTGTGGTGGATTGCAGGAGGAGTCTAAGGGAGATCTGTGGACAGATCTCAGTGAGGCTCGGGCTGACACCTTGGTGGAAAGGGTAGCAATGTCCCAGCAGCTATCTCCTACCCAGGTTCGAGAAATCCGAGCAGTGTTGCAGGAGTTTGGGGGCGTGTTTACCAGGAAACCAGGGAGCACCCACCTGGTGCAGCACCAGGTGGATACAGGACCCCAAAGGCCTATCAGGCAGGCCCCTTATAGGGTGCCTGAGAGAGTCAAACAGGCTCTGAGGGAAGAGGTACAGAAGATGTTGGAACTAGGGGTGATTCAATAGTCCAACAGTCCCTGGGCCTCACCAGTGGTGTTGGTGCCAAAGAAGGATGGTAGCACCAGGTTCTGTGTGGATTACAGGAAATTAAATAGTCACACAGAGTCAGATGCTTACTCCATGCCTAGGACAGATGAGGCCCTAGAGCAGCTGGGAGGGGCTAAGTATCTTACAACCATTGATCTTACCAAGGGTTACTGGTAGGTGCCCTTGACTCCCAGTGCTAGAGAGAAGTCAGCCTTTGTGACTCCTTTTGGCTTGTATGAGTTCACAAAGATGCCCTTTGGGATGAAGTATGCCCCAGTAACTTTGCAGAGGCTGGTAGATCATATCTTAGCAGGAGCAGGAGGGTTTGCCCTTGCATACATGGATGACATTGCTATCTACAGCCATTCCTGGCAAGAGCACCTTCAGCATGTCAGGAAGGTGCTGGGAAGACTACAGAGGACAGGGTTGACCAATAAGCTGAGCAAATGTTAGGTGGGTATGGCAGAGGTCTCCTACCAGAGGGCATGGAGTGGGGAGTGGTAAGATAAGGCCAGAACCTGCCAAAGTGGAAGCTATGCAGGCATGGCCTGCACCTGTTACCAAAAAGTAGGTGAGGGCATTCTTAGGGACAACAGGGTACTACAGAAAATCTGTTCCTAGTTATAGTACCATAGCTGCTCCCCTCACAGACCTGATAAGGAAGAACAGGCCAGATAAGGTAGTGTGGACCCCAGCATGTGAGCAGGCATTTCAGAAGCTTTGGGAGGACCCCCTGTGTTAGCCAGTCCAGACTATAGCAAAGAATTTGTTGTGCAGGTGGATGCTTCAAACTATGGGGTGGGGGTTGTACTTAGCCAGATTTCTTCAGAGGGAGAAGAGCACCCAGTGGTTTATCTCAGTCATAGGCTCCAACCCAGGGAGAAATGCTATGCAGCGGTAGAAAAGGAATGTCTAGCCATAGTGTGGGCACTACAAAAACTTCAGCCTTATCTGTATGGAAGAAAATTCACTGTGATGACAGATCACAACCCTCTAACATGGTTAAACAGAGTCAGTCAGCAAAATGCCAAATTGCTAAGATAGAGTCTGGGGTTGCAAACATATGATATGTCAGTGCAGCACCGCAGTGGGAGTAGCAATGCCAATGCAGATAGGCTCTCAAGACAGGGAATGGGGTGAGGTACACCCAGATAGACCTGACACTCTCAAGTGATGTTTCTCAAGGGGCACTTGAAAAACTTGCTTGAGTTTCCCGAGGGGGAAGAGATGTGATGATTGAGGAGATATGGGCGAAGGCTGCCAGCCTAGTCAAATAGAATTTAATATATAATTCTATCAGCTGTATAAATAAATGTAAAATGCAGGCTTATGTTTTTAAATGTAAGAAAATACTGTGAAATGTGGAACTGCAAAATATGTGACAACATTGCACTCTACTGGCCCAGTGAAGCATGTTGTATCCTTTCATGTTAGAATTTGGCCAGAGGGTGGATGGATGAAGATTTCATGCCCATTGTTTTAAGACTAAAGTTTATGACTAGAATTTAGATGTGGAAGGTGCTTTATTGCTTCAGTTTCTGTTAGTTATACATGTGAAATGTCTTCTATGTTTTAAGTTTCTGTGCAGGTGTTAGATTGCTAAATAATGCAGTTTGTAGCCTGAGAACTCAGACCAGGTGTTAAGATGATGCAATATGAATACTGGGAAAACCTAAGTGTCAAAAATTATGTAATTTGGGGAGGGACCCAGCAAACATGTTTGTTAGTAATGTTTAAATTCTATTTCTCACAAGAGACCTGGAGCATTTTTGATCTGGACATCTAACCTATCAGCACTCAGCTTATGCTCACATTTAAGTTTTTAGCACTGTGATATCTTGTAGGAATAGTTAAAGCTAGTAAAGATTAATTAGGTATTTTTCTTTGAAACCAGAGCTGTCCTACTGTATTATTTTAAGTTTCTGTGTGATCTGCGAACTCTTAGATATCTCTGTGGTGTAGTAGACTTGTCTTGTGTTTTAATTATTTATTATTATATACTTTTAAAACCTTCTACCTGTGGCTGGTGTGTGTAGAGATGAAGTATGCTTTAGAGTACATTATATATTTATAGAGTTTACTGTCTAAGCCCTTCCAATAAGCTTTAGACTGTATAGTCACATTACCATTGGATATTAATATTGCACAGTAATAATTGGACACCCTTTTAAGGGCCTTTTAGTAGCTGATATTATTAACTGGGTGGTGGCAGTAATTACTACCGTATAGTCTGGGTAAAGGGGCACAGATGGAGAATCTGTGTCAGCCTTTCCCAGGAGTGTCTGTGAAGTGTATAAATACTTATCTCAAAGTGTGTGTGTACTGTGTCAGCTACTTGGGCAGGGACATGAAGTGCTGGTTGGACAGAGAGGGTACTGGAGGTTCTAGCTTTCCCAGTTAGGCTGAGACCTGGACCCTATAGCTGTGCCAGAGGGGAGTCTTACTGGGGACCTGGTGAGCAAGGGAGCAGCCAGCCCCAGACTGACTGTGATCTCTGTGTGCACTTAAGGGAAATTGTACTTTACTGTGTGTATTAATTATCCTTTCCTCTTCTAGGAGACGACCTTCCTGGTGTTAGTGGTGAGGATTGAGGCTCCTTGATTCCTGGGCCAGGGCATGGTCGTCACAATATGAATGTAGCCACTACTGCTGCAATCCTTTGACTGGCCCTTCTCCACAGGAACAAAAACAAATTAACTGTGAAGACAAACTCAAGATGAGTGCACACATACATCAAAGCTTGTATACCACAAGACACTGTAGACTATGTAAAGAACATGTGGAGCACTTGCTGTGCCTGAATAAAGAACACATTTTTCATTTTACAAAACCAAGGTGACAGTCACAACTAACAAGTCAGCTATCAAGTATGTAAACCTTGCCCATGGCAACAGCACTGCCTACAAGCAAAGATTAAAAAAGCAATAGGTCAGTTATGCAAATAATGCACCCTTCTGATGTCTAAACAGGTACAAGTGCATCTGGTGTGAAGCCTGATGAATAACAATGACCCAAGTTTTTGGCACAGGAAGGTTACAGCAGAGTTAACAAGTATCATGCTGAGCAGATGCATTCATCATGCAGGCATCCGCAATCCTCAATAAAGGATAGAAACTGACTGTTAACTAAGGAATTAAAAAAAGAGGATGAATACATGTGTATGGAACATAAGACAATGTTTTAGCATAGTCACGTGCATCTCACAAGTAGTACCAGATGAATATATGCAAAATTCCATTGACAAAGATAGATGGAGATACACAGTACAATCTATTTGGTTCTTGGGTAGCAAAACTTGACACAAGGTACAACAAATCAAAATAGAAAGACATATGCATTCACACCACCATTATAACTTATCTCAAAGGACACACTCGAATTCCATTACTGTGTATGATCTATAATTTCTCTTTGCGAAAACCACTGTACTGCAAATTGTGCTGCCAGTCTCAGTAGTCCAATAAGTCATAGAAAGTGAAAAGAAATAGCCATACCATGTGCCTTTGCATTTGCACACAGTTTTAGATCCACTGAAAGTGATCACAACTGTTGTATTACTACAATGTCTGTCAATGCTGTACTGCCCATACTCAACATTTTCTAATGCAATTACTTTTTACTGTAATGAGGAGCTTTTTTCCTAAGGCCTCCACTAAAAACAGGCTCTGAATGACCCACATGACTATCCTGGTTAAACTGCAAATAAATAAACAAATAAACTACTGCAAACAGTAGCCCACTGCAAAGAACACATAGGCATGTTGATCTCAGACAGAGGCAGACTGCATGTCTGTGTTAGCAAGTCCCTTGCATCATGTGGAAATACTGACAGACAGCCAGGAATTTTCATAAACAGCATCCACAATCAATACCATGATGAGCAATCAGACACTCATGTACTGTATTCCAATATGTCCCACAGTCAGTGTAGACTTTCTGCAGAAAACACTTGTAAATAATGGCTCACCAAATTAAATGCAGGCATCGGTGTACATATGAGGATGTCGGAACATAAGATGCTAAGAATTTTTTAATATATATCAAAATATAGAACTCAGAGCCATTACACTTATGTATTTTTTGGTTATGTAGTCTTTCCTGTTTACCCTTCCTTCACTTGTTCAGACAACTGCCCCATTGTGCAACCTACCCTTTGAATGTCTGTTAAAATGTGTCATGCCCATTAATAAAGTGAACTGTGATTGTGGTCAGCAAACTGATTCCAAAGACCTCCATTGTTCATTGCTTGCTTTTTCTTGAGAGTGAATACAATCCTAAGAATTGGCAGATTTTCAGTGAGTACCTGATTACTAGGCTACCTTGCCTTGGTGGTTAATTGAAGCCTAGCAAATTATCATTTTTGAAAACAAAATTACCAAACCAATGTGGCTAAAGATTGGGTCTCACCCATCCCATGGTTGGTCCATTCATAATAACCTAAATGAGAGCAACTGGTATCATACTATACACCATTTGAAGGGACCCCTGGCCTGTGATAAAGCAATGAGGGGCTGAATCGGTCCTTTGCTAGGTTGGTGACAGTGTATGCGTGTGGGGGGGTCAGTTTTTTGTCAAGTATTTCCTTTTTCTTTCATGTATTCCTGCTACTTCTCAGAAGAGGTGAACTGAATCTTCTTCTAAGGAAGATTACGATTCTGATGTCTACTCTGTATATTACGAATGTCAACATAATTTTCCATTACAGATGGCTTCAGATGATGATGACACAGTCCCCCGATTCTACTTGTTGATCAAATCTCCTTTGGTGAAGTAATCAAAAGTGCTGCAGCATACTAAATGTTACTCAATACAAGTCTGTAATGCTCAGACAATAAGCTATAAGTAATTCGAGGTGGGAACCTCTATGACAGTCATTGCACCTCCAGCTTTGCAGCCCCTTTGACATGCATGTGCATCCACTTATGGCTATCCTAATAACAGATTCATGTGTACCAAGAGACTTGACAGGTTTTAGAAAGTGGCAGACAATATAGTTTCTCAATAAGGCTGACCCCTTTATTTTTTCATCTGTCAGTTGACACACCTTCCAAACATTTCTCTGCTGTTGATGTGTTACATTTCAGACAGACATTAGATCTATGGACAGATTCAGAAGGACAGTTCACACTTCACACACTCTGCCCTTGTGGCCATTGCATTATAGAGTTTGACTATTGGTCAGGATTATATGTGTATATTTGAGGAAAAGGAAAGGAAATGAGAGAACCTACAGAAGAAACAGTAGCTTGTATGTATAACCAACCAGACAGGGAGGATGGAAAAGCAGTCATAATATAAATTGTAAAGCATCACATGGGAATCAGATATTCAAAGACGTACATCTGCACTGGTATGATGGATGCTCGACACCAGAATAAAATAGCCCCCTAAAGGTCAACAAATACCTACACCATACCTTACATCTACATAGTCTGTCATTTTCTGACATGCCATTGTGTGAATTAGGAGCTGTCATTGAATCTCACACTGACACAAATGTTCTCCAGGAAGGGATGACACACACAAACAACTGTTGTCAGTGTAATAGACTAAAACTTCATGCCAAGAACTGAATAACAGTATCCTTTGGGAAGTCATCCATCCAAGGTAACTGTCATATTGACAACACACCCCTTAGAGTTGACCTAGTAGGAAGGGACTAAGGGACACACATTGATAGCAATCTATCCTTTGATCATCTTGTGTCTACAGTGTTTTTCAAATCATTCTATGTTCCACAACTTATAAACAAAGGTATGTCATGCAAGTCCAAGGAAGTCTTTGTTACACTGCACTCGGCATTCATCAGACCTGTCATTCAGTACAATGCCCCCCTTTGGTATATACCTAACAAGGCATACCAAACAACTGGAACAACGTCCACAGAGGTTATTCACTAAAAGAAGAAGAAAATAAGTAAGTAATATGTGCTATGCAGACTGCCTCTAGGCCCTATCCCTGTAGTCTGTCCCCTACAGCCTTTTTAGGGCAGATCTATGACAGGCATACAGGGCATTGTCATACCACTTTCTGATGGACCTCCTACATATCCACAAAACAAACAGTGCCAGAATTAACCGCTATAAAGACTATCACCTTGCCCATGATATACTAGAGGAGCGGTTGTAGAGATAGTTGTGTATCCCAGAGATTACCCCATCTATGAAACAGGCTACTCATCCATGTGAAGCAGAGTTCCTCACTAATACAATTAAAGTGCAACTTGGACTATTGCATGGGAAACTGGAGATTCATCCCTGGGTTTGGCAACTATATATCTGATAAAAACAGGTAGCCGTTAAATGGTTCATCTCCCAGGCCCATGCTCACACGTATCAAGGGTATCATTACCTGTCAGAGATTTGGGATGCATGGATAGGCTTACAAAGGCTCTTGTAGTTAGTCTAGTAAACACCTATGAACTGCATAAACATATCTGTAATGGATAGAATAATTCCACAGACACGGGTACTGTGAAGATGGGTTAAAGGTGGGGTGCCATCCAAAGAATAAGGTGGAGCAATTCACATGAGACAGAGCTAAGGGCATATCTGTAACAAAGTACAGATGAGTCAGCTAATACACCCACAAGTACAAATATGAGTAGGTCATTGTCCATGTTGGTGTGAACGACCTGAGACGTACCTCCCTGGACTACATGAAAAGAGACATGGAAGAGCTCTCTGATCTTGTAGCCCAGGCAGGTATGACCCTAGCCCTGAGCAGCATTCTGCCATCACCCAGAATGATACCGCAGTACAAGGACAAAATGATTGACTTCAACAATTAGCTAAGATTCTGGTGTCATTCTAAGGGGATTCAATGTCTGTCTGCCAGGGACTACATGGTCGACATACCATGAAAGTTGGCCAGAGATGGCCTGTACCTGTCGCCCCTCGGATTCCGGATACTGGCTAAGGCTCTTGCCTCCCCTATAGTGCCTTTTTTAGGTGAGGTTCAAATGACAAATTCACCACCATAACAGGAACAGGCAAGCAAAAACTGAGGGTAATGCTACTCAATGCTAGAAGTCTAAATATCAAAATGCACTCACTTGAGGCACTTCTTAAAATGGAGAACATCGATATCTGTGCAGTGACTGAGACCTGGTTCAAGGCTCCAGATAGCACCCCTGCACTACCAGGCTATAACTCATATCACACTTTTTGGCCATGTAACCTGGACTGGAGCACCAAAGGTGGAGGTGTGTCCATATTCATTAAGGATATCCACACCTCCAGGCCAGTTGCTCAGCATAATGCATCTGAGGTTATCCAAGTGCAACTAACTCTGGGCAAAACTGCAATCCAAATTATAGCTTGCTACAGATACCCCACCATGCCCCAGGATTCCCACTCCTCTTTTCTTGATATACTGGTAAACATTAGGGTTCAACCAAACACCCTAATAATGGGCGATTTCAACTACCCCACCATTAACTGGGAAAACTATTCATGTACCAATTCCTTCGCTCAATGCTTTCTGGAATTCATAAATTCGAATGCCCTGGATCAACTCATCCACACCACCACCAGGGGCAACAATATCCTAGACCTAGTCATTACCAACATGAGTGACCAGTGTTCTTCACCTGAAGTCAACTTCTCGTTGGTCTGATCCGACCATAAGCTAATCACCCTAGATATCCACATCCTACCCCCACCCCCTTTAAGGAAACCACAGTAAAAAATTTCTCCAAAGCCAACTTCATGCTTCTTAAGACAGAAATGGAGAACTTCATGACACCCATGCCGATGGACAATACAGTTACGACTGCTGAATCCTACACATATGCACTATATAAGCACTTAGACGAGTGCATGGATCGTGCTATCCCAAACAGAACCAAGAAGCTATCCTCCAAAAGAAGGAAGCCAATCTGGTGGTCCCCTGCCATAAACAAACTGTACAACAGAAGGAAGAAACTGTTGGAAAAGAGAGTAAAATCTCATGAGTGGAGGAGCTCCCTGGTCAGCCTCAGTAAGAAGCGGAGATCCCTTATAAGATCATCCAAAGCTAGCTATGAAAACAAAACCACCACTGATTCTAAGGACAACCACAAAGCATTCTATAGCTATGTCAAGAATCTCAATGGCAACACCCAGATCTGCTCTGAGTTACAGCACAATGGCATGAAAATTACAGAACCAACTAATATTGCCAGCATCCTAGCAGATAGGTTCAGTGCTAAATTTATCCCCCTCTCACCCACTAAAGTGCCCATAGCTATACAGAAAAAATGCAGAGTTCCTGTAATCACAACTACGCAGGTAAAAGCTGCACTCTAAAGCCAAAAACACAGCATCCATGGGACTGGACAACATCCCAGGCTGTGTTTTACATGAACTTCAGAACAAACTGGCTCCCCACCTAAGCACCATGTTCAATCATAGCCTCACATCAGGCTTTGTGCCCACTGAATGGCGCACAGCAACAGTTATGCCACTCCACAAAGAGGGAGCCACCACTAATCCCAGGCACTATTGCCCTATTAGCCTCACGAGCCTGGTATGCAAGGCCATGGAATGTATCATCATGGAACTCATAAACAAAGACATTGGTACCCTCCAAACTCTGGACCCACCCAGTTTGGGTTTGTAAAAGGCAGATCATGCCTCCTAAACCTGATCAACTTCTTTGTGGCAGTCGCCATAGCTGTAGATGAGGGTAAGGTGGTTCACACAGCCTATCTTGACCTCGCCAAGGCTTTTGACACCATCCCCCATTCTGGAATTATAGCTAAACTCACTAAAGTAGGTATGCATCCCTATGTCACAAGATGAGTTGCCAACTGGTTCATTGACAGAACCCACTCTGTAAAAGTTGCAGACTCCAAATCTGACTTCAATCCAGTAACAAATGGAGTAGCACAGGGTGCAGTCCTGGGATCTCTCCTGTTTGGTATCTACTTCTTTCAATTACAGACTAACACAGAAGGCCTCTGGCTAAGAAAGTTTGCAGATGACTGCAAACTAGGAGCCATAGTCGAGTCCCCAAATGATGTGGACATCCTACAGAAGGGTCTCACTGAGACAGATGCCTGGTGTCAGAGCCATGGCCTCAAGCTCAATGCCAAAAAGTGCATGGTCATCCCCTTTGGTAAATACTCTGTACCCATGAATAACCACATAGCCAGCAGTTTACTTAACACTGAATGTGTGATAAGAGACCTTGGGACCCAGGTGGACAGTAGTCTCTCCTTTGATAATCACATCGCCACAGTAGTCAGGAAGTCCTTCTACATGGCACACCTCATCACAAAAGGGTTCTCATCCAGGAAAAAAGGTCATTATTCCCCTCTACTTGACACTCATTAGACCCATTATAGAGTACAATGGCCCTTTTGGAATATACCTCACAAGACATCTGCAGCAGCTAGAAAGGCCACAGAAGTACCTCACAAAGAGGATTACTGGCCTCAAACAGATGCCCTACACTGACCGTCTCAAAAAACTCCAGCTTTACTCCATAGCATATCACCTACTCTGAGGTGATCTCTGCCTAACATATAAAGCTATGTCAAACCCAGAGCTGTTGGACATGCTACACCTAAAGAAATCTCAATCCCTCCAAGCTACATGCTCTAGGGACCTAAACCTAGTCACCACAATAAACAGGACATGCTGAAGGGATAGATTCCTGTCCCAGAGATTTCCCATACTCTGGAACAAGCTACTCATCTATGTCAAGCAAAGTTCCTCATTAGCACTCTTCAAGAAAAATCTTGATGAGAGAATGGGAAATAGGAAATTCACCCCGGGAATCACTTCTGTGGCTCTGCTCAACAGTGGCACAAGAAAATAGCTTTCTTGGGTGGCATAAGCCAGGGAACATTGTTGGCTAGGCTTACTTAGGCCCTTGGGCTGATAGCCTAGTACCTACCTATGAACCTATGAATATTGCCTATGGCAACAGCACTGCACAAGTACGAAGCTTACAAGTATGTCCTTGAAAATACACCTAGTTCAAAAATGCAGATAAGGCACCATTCAGACATCTTAGCAACTACAGCTGCCTATACAATTACCCTGACTTTCACAACGGGAACAGGGTAACTGAGTAACTGGTATCATGATGAGTAGGTGAATTCCTTATGCAGGCATTGTGATTTCTCAATCAATTAATCCAAATTGTTTGGCTAAAGGCAGAGAAGACGGAGGTGTGATGGAAATAGATGTGAATTCTAAGTCAGAGTTAATGGGCTAAGATATTAGAAAGTACTGTTTTCCATTGCCGGCAGCCACAACAAGCTTTTATATTCATTAATATTCAAAATATCACACATTTCCTCAAGGTGCTAGTTAAACCGGACTCGCCACACCAACTCAGTTTTATACCACTAACAGCTGGTGTGTAACCATGACTGCTGTTTTTCAAGTATCACATATTTTTTATTACAGCAGGGATCAGGGATGAAAGGCCATCTTGCACATCAACTAGAAATCCAATGAGATGACATCAATTAATATAATTATACAGAGGCGACAACTCGAATGTATCAGGGATGGGCTATGGCTTCTGAAGAAGAAAATGGTGCACAGCTCAAAGTCTGGGTTTTAAATAGCTGAAGTGAGAATATTAAAATACGGGCAAGCCTGCAGTTGTACAAACATCCCGTGGCAGGAGCACTGCATAAAGACAGAGATCATAACAAGCCTGCAGTTGTACAAACATCCCATGGCAGGAGCACTGCATAAAGACAGAGATCATAACAAGCCTGCAGTTGTACAAACATCCCATGGCAGGAGCACTGCATAAAGACAGAGATCATAACAAGCCTGCAGTTGTACAAACATCCCATGGCAGGAGCACTGCATAAAGACAGAGATCATAACAAGCCTGCAGTTGTGCAAACATCCCATGGCAGGAGCACTGCATAAAGACAGAGATCATAACAAGCCTGCAGTTGTACAAACATCCCATGGCAGGAGCACTGCATAAAGACAGAGATCATAACAAGCCTGCAGTTGTACAAACATCCCATGGCAGGAGCACTGCATAAAGACAGAGATCATAACAAGCCTGCAGTTGTACAAACATCCCATGGCAGGAGCACTGCATAAAGACAGAGATCATAACAAGCCTGCAGTTGTACAAACATCCCATGGCAGGAGCACTGCATAAAGACAGAGATCATAAACATGTCTGCAGTTGTACAAACATCCCATGGCAGGAGCATTGCATAAAGACAGAGATCATAAACATGTCTCAAAAGTTAGATCAGTTATACAGATAAGACACCTTTCCTGTACCTTTGCATCTACAAGTGCATAAGTTGTGAAGGCTGGTGAATAACAATGACTCTGGCTTTGAGTACAGGAAGGGGCAAGCTCAGCTAACAGGTATCATGCTGAGCCAATGCATTCACTGTGCAGACATCACAGCTCCTCAGTGTAACTAATATTGACTGTTCAGCAACAGAAGGTGAAGGAGGTGTGAATGGATATTCATGAGAATGGCTTAGCATATTCACAGGGATCTTAACCATAGTATCAGATGAGGTATGAGTAGTGTCGCATAGGAAACATAGCAAACCAGTGATTAAACTGAAGAAACACAGAGAAATCTAAGCCTGGACAGGACATGACACATTAGAAAGTAACTCAAAACAAGTATACTTCCATATTTGTGCAATCACTATTCCCTTATACCAATAGACCATCAAATAACTGGTTTCCTTACATGGATACCATTCAAATTGCTTGTGCAAGCCACATAAAAAAAAGGACGTCACCAAATAGAAGGCAGCCATTGAGTGACACTGACTGTTGTTCACACTGTATTGTGGTATTCACATATAACTGGGAAAGATACTGTACTGCAGTCATCTAAATACCACACTACCTGCTTCTGACCAGCAAAGCAGCATCATTCTGGTTCTAACATGTAATCCACCAGGTATGAACACTGTTAGAAATGCAACTTCCTGAAAATTAATATACAGACAGGCATACATGACTTATACGGAACAGATTGGAAGTAGTGAAGCCTCCGCTATTTGCTCGGGCTTACTGATCACCTGCAATGCATAATTCACAACGTATTAAGCACCACTGAGAATTGCTAGATCTTTGACACTCAGTATACATTATCAAGAAAATTATTCCCTTTTTATATTCCAATACTTCCTTGTTTTTTCTACAAAGTAAATAAAGTATTATATACAAAGTCTACTGCTCAGTCCATTAACTTTTCCTCCACTACCAGAAACAGATTATGGATAGGTTTGAATGTACTCCATAAAGCATCTATGTGCCACCTATTGACTGTATGTCTGCCATAAAGCTCCACAGCCATGTCAATAAGGTTATGGCCGGCCCTTGTGTAGTTGTCCAGCCTGGGTTACTGTCGACAGCTCTGAGTACAAGCTGTATGTAAGATCAATGAACCTGCCAAACATGAAGTGAGAATTGTTACTGAATGTAGCTTAACTAATAGGATGCAGCTTGGAAGAAGATGGCATGATGGTACGGAGGTGGCAGGACATCCCATGTGTCCAAGACACAAGATGGAAGAACACTGAAGCCAACACAAAAGTGGCCAATATGCTACTCAGGTAAACTTCCCCTACTAAGGAAAGGCTACTAGGGTATAATCAGTGATAGCAAAATCATCGCCAGCCACACTGTTGGGCAACAGCATAAAGTACTGGTTTACACAATCAGCTGCAAGCTGTGGTCAGAGAGGTACCAACAGTCAACCAAGACCAGGCTGACAACCTGGAAGTTGACTGGAGACAAGCTATTTGAGTTTGTGGAATAACTCAGTGATCCAGCACCTGAAAAATAGATGAATTCAGTGTAGTTGTAGAAGAATAGCAGTAGTGTGCGGACTACATTAACTGACAAGTGGTGAGCACAGAATACTAATAAGGTACATAAGGAAAACGAGTGGAAAATTACAGTAGTCCGGGCACTCCACAAAATAAACATGCCAGGCAGAAAAAAATGAGTGATAGAAAAGAGCAATCAGGCAAGTCATGAATACTGGTTGCCTAAGAAAGAAGCTAAGAAAGGAGTTGCAAAACAAACGAAAAAAGGCATTGGAGGCACTCCACCAAATTCTGCAAGAGACACTATAGGTGACCCAAAGAAACATCAGCTTATGAGAGCAAGACAGAAAGATAAATACAATTACCTTTCATAAATGAATGCCAGCAACAACATGCTCACTAGTCACCAGACGGAAGGCAAATTTGCAACACCTTGGGAATGACAATAACCAACAGATGCTGTAGTGCCCCTGGCAGTGGCAAAGATACGAGACAAAAAGGATATCACCCTGGAAGTAAAAATATCACCAATGACAATAAGTCACTGAAAATAGTATGGTTGACATGAGGTCACAACGGATATGAGAAAGCTACTGAGTGAGATTGGGGAGAAATGGCTCCTTAGTGTACTGCTGGACAGTGTTACTGATGGACAGAAAAAAATATCACAGGTGACTAGAGAATAATCACACTGGAGCCAGTGTGCAAGAACAAATGGCACATCCACTACTGTGAGCAGGACAAAGGCTTCAAACTCCTGTCACACTGCATGAAAGTTATGGAGATGGGGTTTATTAAATGGACATGCAGGGTCGTAGAATGTAAGGTGGGAGATTAACAGTTCATATTCCTATGAGATGCAGCATAACTGACTCAATGTTTGCTAAGAGACAGTCTAGAAGATGCGGGAGATGATGAGAGTCCAAATGCTCACTCCTATACTTGGATAAAGTAGATGACAAGGTCCCTTGAAAGCTCTGTTGGGCAGTACTGTGGTAGTTCAAACTCCAGGAAACATTGGTAGAATTAGTGCAGGTGATGTACAAGGACTCAATGAGTCAAGCATGAACACATCTAGCTGACTTTCTCCACCAATAAGTACACACGTTTTTGAATCTAAAGCAGAATCGGTTATAAAACTACACAAACTGCCATTCGCTACTACAAATGTGTAATTTTTCTAGTGGGTAAGACATCTCAATCCCCACATTAAAGGGTGTTATGGAGAAAGTGGTGAGGCAGATCCCTGGTTACAAACCATAATAACCCTAACTTATCTGGGTCATGTTTTTTCAGTTTATCATAAGAATAGTTTTGAAGTGACTGGCATCTATTTAAGGCCAATTGCTGATGTGATCTAGCATTCCACCCCGCTGATGCATCCGGTATTAAAAAACAGTAAAAAGAACATTTCTGATTCACTTCATGCCAACAGAATTTCTACTGGAAATGCATTTACCTGCTACTAATGCAATGTCTCTCAGATCTGAGGGATTTGTAATGATAATTTCTCTTCCATGCATTAGCAACAGCAACGAAGTAAGGACAGCTACTACTTTCATAGACTGAGCCATAAGATGGAAAGCAATGTTGTGCTTACGTAGAGACAGTGTTATCAAATGTCTCATTCTTGACAGGGAGAATTCTCCCTTTACTAACTCTTACCACATCAGAGTTATGTTCTTTTTTGTATTTTGTGACTGATCACTGCTTTCTTTATAAAGGTCATGCATCAATGTGTGTGAACGTAAAACAGCCGCACATATAAAATGTGTGTGTGTGTGTGTGTGTGTGTGTGTGTGTGTGTGTGTGTGTGTGTGTGTGTGTGTGTGTGTGTGTGTATATATATATATATATATATATATATATATATATCAGCACCTTGCTTAAATGTTATTTTTCTGACTTCCATATTACTGTGTTTTTAGTAGTTTTGAAAGCTGTATTGTATTTAACTTTATATATATATATATATATATATATATATATATATATATATATATATATCAGCACCTTGCTTAAATGTTATTTTTCTGTCTTCCATATTACTGTGTTTTTAGTAGTTTTGAAAGCTGTATTGTATTTAACTTTGTTGATATTAGCTTTGTAATAATTGTATACAGAGCTTTTCTCCCCGGGCCTCCATTGAAAATGTGCTCAGTTTGGCCCAATGGACTTTCCTGGTTAACAAATTGTAAATAAATAAATGAATAAATAAATATAAATAAAAATGAATATATATATATATATATATATATATATATATATATACATACACACATACATATATATATATATATATATATATATATATAGATATATACATATATATATACATATATATATATATATATAGATATATACATATATATATATATATATATATGTATATACATATATATATATATATACTGGCATATTTAGCTACATATAATATCTAAATATATGTCTATATATATCTAAATATATATATATAGATTTATGTGTGTGTGTGTATATATATATGTATATATATATATATATATATATATATATATATATATATATATATAGATATATATGTATATGTATATATATATATATATATATATATATATATATATATATATGTATGTATATGTATATATATATATATATATATATATATGTATATATATATATATATATATATATATATATATATATATATATATATATATATATATTGTTTGTTGTTTGCTTAAATTAACTGGTAGGCTACACACTCAAGTGCGCCAGCAGATTTAAAGCATTTACTGTTTGTTACTGTATCTATTTTTTATCTGTATGTGAAAAAAACAAAAAAAAAACAAAAACAAATCCTTGTTTTCCCGCCTTTACTGAACTAGAATAGTACAGTCTTCAGATTTTGCTGATCTCTGGGCTGTGTCATAGTTCATGTGTTGTCCATATCCTTATTTGGATAGGAGGAAGCTTCTTTGTTCACCAGTGGGAGTGGGGAGCACTGAGCAGCCTATTTGTCCCTAAAGGAGTGGTTCCAGCCCAGCAACTTGTAGTTTATTGGCCGTTTTGGGCCATTTTCCTAGCTCTTTCTAACCCCCTGCTATAAAGCCCGCTTTAGCACGATTTTGCACGAAGTTGTGCATAGCACAGCATCGGGCAGTGCCGGTTAATCAAGTTTAAACTATTTCTGGCTCCGCTAAGTCTGCTCTTCAATTTTTCCCTTAGAACTGCTCTACTTTCAATCTAAACAGTCTATTCTCTATCTGAAAAGCCCAGCACTTGCTCCTAAAGCATTTTTACACAGGAAAAGCACTCTTAAACAAAAAGAAATCACTACATCCACCTACAATCCCCTTGAGTACACATTTCCCTATAGGTCCATTCTGATTCAGTTTCACAGCAATCCCCTACACTATTCTAGCAGGTAGAAGAGTCAATTACTGGCGTCCTCTCCAGTTCAGCTGATGAATCTGGGAATCTTGAGGCAATGTTACAACTGCCTCATGTACACAGACAACCCTCTCCTCCTCCCAACAAATACAAATATATGTGAGAGATGCAACTATATAGCCAAACTGGAGGCTGAGCTCCCTCGACTCAGTACTGGCAAAACCAGTCAGGAGGAGAAGGTAACCACACACACCACAAACCCAGTCTCACATAGACCTATCACAACTACAAACCAAACACATAAACACACAAAAACATACTCAGAGGCCCTAATTAAAAATCTACCAAAACAACAAAGGCCTCCAAAGCAGACATCCAAGCAACCACTACCTCAAAACATAGCACATGCAACACATAGTTCACAGTCAGTGTGCCAAACAGTCACAGCCCTTAAGGTCAAACAACATGCCTGATACACTTGTAATAGGTGACTCCATAGTCAGACACACTGATGTCCCGCTCACCAGACTGAACAAGGAAAAGGTTACAGTAAGCTGCCTGTCGGGCGCTAGAATCCGCCACATAACACAAGCACTCAGGTCACTCCAAAGCAAGTACAAATATGACTCAGTCATTGTCCATGCCGGTGTGAATGACCTGAGACGTACCTTTCTGGACTACATGAAAAGAGACATAGAGGAGCTCTCTGATTATGTAGCCCAGGCCAGTATGACCCTGACCCTGAGCAGCATCTTACCCTCACCAAGAATGATGCCATAGTACAAAGACAAAATGATCAGCTTTAACAATTGGCTCAATTACTGGTGTCATTCTAAGGGGATCCAATGTCTGTCTGCTTGGGATGACATGCTTGACAAGCCACGCTGCTTCGCAAGGGACGACATGCACCTGTCACCCCTGGGCTTCCGGATATTGGCCAAGGCTCTTGCCACCCCCATAGTGCCTTTTTTAGGCAAAGCTCAAAAGACAAACCCACCTCCCTAGAAAACACAAGTGGAAAAAAACTAAGGGTAATGCTGCTCAATGCCAGAAGTCTAAACCTCAAGATGCACGCTCTCGAAGCCCTCCTCAGTATGGAGAATATCGATGTCTGTGCAGTGACTGAAACCTGGTTCAAGGCTCCTGAGAGCACCCCAGCACTACCAGGTTATACCTCATATCATGCTTTTCGGCCTCAAAACTTGGACCGAACCACAAAAGGAGGGGGAGTATCCATATTCATCAAAAATACCCACACCTCCAGGTTAGTGGCAATGCACGAAGCATTGGAGACCATCCATGTGCAACTAACCATCGGCAAAACTGCCCTACAGTTTGTAGCATGCTACAGACCACCCTCTCAAACACAGGAACCCCACTCAGCCTTCCTGAAGACACTGGAGAGTATGAATGTCTCTCCAAATACCATCATATTGGGAGACTTCAACTACCCAAACATAGACTGGGAGCATTACTCAAGCCCCAACACCCTAGCCCAAAGGTTCCTAGAATTCATAAACTCAAATGCGATGGAACAACTAGTCACCACTCCCACAAGAGGAGATAATATACTAGACCTGATCATCACAAACATGGGGACACAATGCTCCACAGAAGTATACCCCTCATTGGTGAGATCAGACCATAAATTAATCTCACTGGAAATCCACATCCCGCCCCCACCCCAGCACAAAAGACCACAGTGAAGAATTTCTCAAAAGCTGACTTCACACTTCTTAAGACTGAAGTGGTATCCTTCAAGGCCCCTGGGCCAGTGGAAACCACAGCCCACACTGCTGAATCCTTTATAAATGCTTTCTACGGACACCTTCAAGAATGCATGGATCATGCAATCCCAAATAAAACCAAGACCCATTCCCCCAAAGGCAGGTGTCCTGTCTGGTGGACCACAGCCATTAACAAGCTTTACAACAGGAGGAGGAAGCTACTACATGACAGAGCAAAATCCCCAAAAGGGAAGGCATCTCTGATCAGTACTAGCAAAAAACTACGATCACTCATAAAATCATCCAAGGCCAACTTTGAGAGAAAAATCGCAAAAGACACTAAACACAATCACAGGGCCTTCTTTAGTTATGTTAGAAACCTGGGTGGAAACTCCCAGATATGCTCTGAGTTAGTCCAAAATGACAAAAAATACACTGAACCCACAGACATTGCCAACATACTGGCAGACAGGTTCAGTGCAAATCCCCCCCCCCCAAAAGGAGAAATATCTATCCCAGCAGAGTGTAGCTTCTCTGACATCTCCGATACCCAGGTGAGAGCTGCCCTCTCCAAAGCTAAAAACACAGCATCAATGGGACCAGACGGTGTCCCAGGTTGCGTGCTACATGAACTCCAAGAGGAACTAAACCTGCACATAAGGCTGCTGTTTAATCTTAGCCTTACTACAGGATACATACCCAAAGAATGGCGTACAACAACAGTGGTCCCACTCCACAAAGGAGGTGCTTCTACGGACCGTGGAAATTACTGCCCCATAAGCTTGACGAGCCTGGTCTGCAAATCTATGGATAGGATCATTATGGAACTCATAAACAAAGACATTGGGGACCTACAGACACTGGATCCTACCCAATTCAACTTTGTCAAGGGCAGATCCTTCCTTTTGAACCTGGTCGACTTTTTTGAAACAGTCACTAAGACCATTGATGAGGGTAAGGCAGTTCACACAGCCTACCTTGATCTTGGAATAGCCTTCGACACAATACCCCACTCGGGCATCATAGGTTCATAGGTTTATAGGTTCATACTAGGCTATCTGCCCTAGGGCATTTATAAGCCTAGCCAGAGTGTGTTTGGCTTTCGCCACCCATTTTAAATTAATTTTGCTATGCCCTTTTTTGAGGTTAGTATACTGTGCCTCTGTCTAACAGTGACACAGAAGTGATACCCGGGGTAAACCTACGATCCCCCATCCACTCATCAAGATTCCTCTTGAAGAGAGTCAATGAGGGACTCTGCCTAACCTGGACAGGGATTTTATTCCAGAGTGAAGGGAGCCTCTGGGTTATGAATCTGTCCCTCCAGCATGTCCTATTTATTTCAGTGCTGAGGTTCAAGTCTCTCGAGCGCGTAGCTCGATGGGATTTGGATTTTCTGAGGTGCAGCATGCCCATTAATTCCAGGTTGGACATGGCTTTATATGTCAGGCACAGATTGCCTCTGAGCAGGCGGTATGCCACTAAGTAGAGCTGGAGTTTCTTTAACCGAGCAGCATATGGCATCTGTTTGAGCCGTTTGATCCTCTTGGTGAGGTACTTTTGGGGTCTTTCCAGTTGCTGCAGGTGTCTGGTAAGGTACATCCCAAAAGAGGCATTGTACTCAATTATAGGCCTGATGAGGGATGAGAGGCATGATGACCTCCCCTGATCTAGATGTGAATCCCTTCATGATTAGGTGGGCTATATAAAATGTTTTTCTAACCACTTTGGCCATGTGGTTGTCAAATGAGAGATTGCTATCAACTTGGGTCCCCAGGTCCCTAATTACTTCTTTTGTACTTAATGGATTACCACCTATGTGGTAATTTGTGGGCACTTTGTTTTTGCCAAAGGGGATGACTATACACTTTTTGGCATTTAGCTTGAGGCCATGGCTCTGGCACCAGTTGTCTGTTTCTATGAGGCCCTTTTGGAGGATGCTTGTGTCAGCTGGAGAGTCGATTATAGCGCCCAGTTTGCAGTCATCTGCAAATTCAGCCACAGTCCTTCCGTGTTGGCCTGTACCTCCGAGAAATATATACCGAACAGGAGAGGTCCCAGGACTGAGCCTTGTGGGACGCCACTTGTAACTGGTTTGGAGTCTGACATGGCTCCAGCAATTCTAACCATGTGGGTTCTGTCCTTGAGCCAGTTTGCAACCCATCTAGTGACATAGGGGTTTATATTTAAGCTGGTGAGCTTATCTATAATGCCAGAGTGGGGTATTGTATCGAAGGCTTTTGCGAGGTCCAGGTAGGCTGTGTGGACCACCTTCCCCTCGTCAATGGCCTTGGTGACTGTTTCAAAAAAATCGACCAGGTTTAAGAGGCAGGATCTGCCCTTAACAAAGCCGAACTGGATATGATCCAGTATCTGTAGGTCCCCAATATCTTTTTTTATGAGGTCCATCCTTTCCATAGCTTTGCAGACCAAGCTAGTCAGGCTTATGGGGCGATAGTTTCCAGGATCCATTGAGGCACCACCTTTGTGGAGAGGGACCACTGTTTCTGTACGCCACTCTTTGGGTACATATCCTGTGGTAAGGCTGAGATTGAACAGTAGTTTTATGTTTGGGTTTAGCTCTTCTTGGAGTTCATGTAGGACGCAGCCCGGGACACCATCTGGTCCCATTGATGCTGTGTTTTTTTGCTTTGGAGAGAGCGGCTCTTACCTGAGCATCTGAGATGTCAGGGGGGCAGCACTGTGCTGGGATAGATATTTGCCCTTTTGGTGGGGGGGGGGGGAGAAGTTTGCGCTGAACCTGTCAGCTAGGATGTTGGCAATGTCTGTGGGTTCGGTGTATTTTTTGTCATTTTGGACTAATTCTGAGCATATCTGGGAATTCCCACCCAGGTTCCTTACATAACTAAAGAAAGCCTTGTGATTATCCTTAGTGTCCTGTGCAATTTTTCTCTCAAAGCTGGCCTTAGACGATTTTATGAGTGCCCATAGTTTTTTGCTAACACTGATGAGAGATGCCTTCCCTTTTTGAGATTTTGCTCTATCATGTAGTAGCTTCCTCCTTCTATTGTATAGTTTTTTTTATGGCTGGGGTCCACCAGACAGGACGTCTGCCTTTGGAGGATTGGGTCTTGGTTTTATTTGGGATTGCATGATCCATGCATTCCTGAAGGTGTTCATAGAATGCATTTATAAAGGATTCTGCGGTCTGGGCCGTATTTTCCACAGGCCCGGGGGCTTTGAAGGATTCCACCTCAGTTTTGAGGAGTGTGAAATTTGCTTTAGAGAAGTTTTTCACTGTGGTTTTCTGGGCAGAGGGTGGGGTCGGGATATGAATATCCAGTGAGATTAGTTTATGGTCTGATCTTACCAGTGAGGGATAAACTTCTGGTCTGGAACATAGAGTCCCCATGTTGGTGATGATCAGGTCCAGTATGTTTTCCCCTCTTGTGGGAGTGGTAACAAGTTGTTCCATAGCATTTGAGTTTATAAATTCTAGGAACCTTTGAGCTAGGGTGTTGGAGCTAGAGTAATGCTCCCAGTCTATGTTTGGGTAGTTGAAGTCACCCAATATAATGGTGTTTAGAGAGACCTTCATATTTTCCAGTGTTCTCAGGAAGGTCGAGTGGGGTTCCTGGGTTTGGGAGGGTGGTCTGTAGCAGGCTATAAACTGGAAGGCAGTTTTACCCACTGTTAGTTGCACATGGATAGTCTCTGATGCTTCGTGCTGTGCCACCAACCTGGAGGTGTGAGTATCTTTGACGAATATTGATACTCCCCCGCCTTTTCTGGTTCGGTCCAAGTTTTGGGGCCGAAAAGCATGGTATGAGGTATAACCTGGTAGTGCTGGGGTGCTCTCAGGAGCCTTGAACCAGGTTTCTGTTACTGCACAGATATCGATGTTCTCCATGCTAAGGAGAGTTTTGAGTGCATGCATCTTGAGGTTTAGACTTCTGGCGTTGAGTAGCATTACTCTTAGTTTCTTATCCCTTGTGATACCTATGGAGGTGGATTTGTCTTTTGAGCCTTGCCTAAGAAAGGCACTATGGGGGTAGCAAGAGCCTTTGCCAATATCCAAAAGCCCAGGAGTGACAGGTGCAAGCCGTCCCTAGTGAAGCATCGTGGCCTGTCGAGCATGTCATCCCAGGCTGACAGGCATTGGATCCCCTTTGAATGACACCAATACTTAAGCCAATTGTTGAAATTGATCATCTTGTCTTCATATTGTGGTATCATTCTTGGTGAGGGTAAGATGCTACTCAAGGTCAGGGTCATACCGGCCTGGGCCACATGCTCAGAGAGCTCCTCTATGTCTCTTTTCATGTAGTCCAGGGAGGTACGTCTCAGGTCATTCACACCAGCATGGACAATGACTGAGTCATATTTGTACTTGCCTTGGAGTGACCTGAGTGCTTGTGTTATGTGGCGGATCCTAGCGCCGACAGGCAGCTCACCGTGACCTTCTCCTTGTTCAGCCTGGTGAGCGGGACGTCAGTGTGCCTGATGATAGAGTCACCTATTACAAGTGTATCAGGTGTGTTGTTTAGCCTTAAGGGCTGTGACTGTTCAGCACACTGGCTTTGTGAGCTATGTGTTGCACGTGTTTGTTTTGGGGTAGCGGTTGCTTGGGTGTCTGCTTTGGAGGTCTCTGCTGCTTAGGCAGATTTTTATTTAGAGCCTCGAGTATGTTTTGTGTGTTTATGTGTTTGGTTTGCTGTCGTGGTAGGTCTATGTGAGACTGGAATTGTAGTGAGTGTGGTTTCCTTCTCCTCCTGACAGGTTTTGCCAGTACTGAGTTGAGAGAGCTTAGCCTCCAGTTTGGCTATATGGTTGCATCTCTCACATGTGTTGGAATTTGTTGGGAGGAGGAGAGGGTTGTCTGTGTACATGAGACAGTTGTAACATTGCCTCAAGATTCCCAGATTCACCAGCTGGACCGGAGAGGAGACTGACAACTGACCTTTGGACATGCTAGAATAGTAGTGGGAATTCCTTTATAACTGAAAAAACAAAAGGGCCAATGGGAAACAAGGTACTCAAGGGGAGTTTGTGAGGGTGTAGTGCTTTTAATTTTTTAGTGCTGACTTATATAATTGCTTTAGTGAGCAAGTGCCAGGTAACTTAAATGCAATGTGTTACAGGTAACTTAAATGCAAAAATGACAAACAGTAACTTTCTTTCAATTGAAACAAGAAAATAAGTACAGTAAGCAATGCAGATGTCACTAGGGATCCACAGAAGCGCTGAAAAGCCACGTTTTAGGTGGAATTAGTGTTTCAGGGAAGCTAGACAAGCTCACCCCTACTTTTGGTTAAAATGTTATCCTTTTTCAATGACTACTTCAAACACAAGCAGCGCAAATGCTACAGAACAGAACTGAAAAGTGCATTTTATTGCTCTTGCTTCTTAGAAATGCTAACTTGCTTTCTTTTGTGAAGGCTGAAATCTAGTTCTTCAAGGCATCTCCCTTCCCACTTCACACCTACCTTCCCTAGCTGTCAAAGAGTTAAGAGTAATTTGACCCATTATCTGCATGTGATTGACACCTCACAGCAGGTGACCAGACTGATGTACTGTACTTGTCAGCCTTTCCCTCCTTACAGTGGGACACTTTTTTGTTGCACTCCTCCTGTGAAATTTAGAACCAAGCTACATAGCACTGGGAATAATCACCGTTTTGCAAAGCATCAAACTCCCACTTATTTTTCCTTCCCTTTTGGTTAAATAGCTAACAAATGACACACTATAAACATGAAATATTTCACAGACTTGCATGACAGCACCAACATGCTTTTTAAGACATAATTTAAAAAAATTACAGTATTGCATACTTCTTGTAATCTGATGTAGTGTTGTCGATTAATTGTGACAGACATCTGCTTCTTATATAAAAACATGCAATTAATGTATACGCATGGTTATTGCAAATTTATGCTCTTAGTTTTTGCAGTTGTTACTGTGCTTCTGCCTGTACTTTGTCACATATCGGTAGGGCAATGTAAAGCAATATGACAATACAAAAACAAAGTTTACAAAATTTAGAAATTACATCCAAAAATGAGACTCACTCACACTCACTCATTCACACTCACTCATTCACACTCACTCACCCACACTCTCTCACCCACACTCACTCACCTCACCACACTCACCCACTCACCTCACCCACTCACTTCACCACACTCACACACTCACTTCACCACACTCACTCACTCACCCACCACACTCACTTACTCACCACCCACCACACTCACTCACCACTCACCCCCACCACACTAACCCACCACACTCACCCACCACACTCTCACTCACCACTCACTCTCACTCAGACACCTCACTCACGCTCACCCACGCTCCCCCACACTCAACTCACTCATCCACACTCTCTCACCACCCATACTCACTCACTCACCACCCACACTCACTCACCACTCACCCTCACCCACCACACCTCACTCACTCACCCACATTCACTCACCCACACTCACTCACCACCCACCACCCTCACCACACTCACTCACCCACCCACACTCACTCACCCACCACACCCACCCACATTCAACTCACCCACCCACACTCAACCACTCACTCACCCACCACACTCACCCACATTCACCCACCCACCCACACTCACTCACCACCCACACTCACTCACCCACATTCAATTCACCCACACTCAACCACTCACCCACCCACACTCACCCACACCAACTCACTCACCCACACCCAACCACTCACCCACACTCAATCACTCACTCACCCACTCACACTCACTCACCCACCCACACTCACCACCCACCCACACTCACCACCTACACTCACTCACTCACCACCCTCACTCACTCACCACCCACCTACACTCACTCACCACCCACACTCACTCACTACACTCACTCACCACCCTCACTCACTCACCACCCACCACACTCACCCACACCCACTGACCACACTCACCCACACCCACTCACCACACTCACTCACCCACTCACCACACTCACCCACTCACTCACCACACTCACCCACGCTCGCTCACTCAACCACGCACACTCACTCACCCATGCTCGCTCACTCACCCATGTTCACTCATCCGCACTCACTCACCACTCACTCATCCACACTCACTCACCTTCACCCCCCACATTCACCCACCCTCAATCACCCACCGTCACTCACCCCTCACACTCACTCACCCCCACACTCACTCACCCCCACACCACACTCACCCACTCCCCACACCACATTCACCCACCACACTCACTCAACTCACACACCACACTCACTCAACTCACACACCACACTCACTCAACTCACACACTCACCCTTTCACACACATAACCACAAGTTTGTTTGGCAACACCAAGAATGACCCCAGGCCTTCGTCCGAGGAATGCACGAGTAATTATGTACTTTGGCTGTGCAGACATCAGAAACAGAAACACATGCCTATACAGATCTTACACATCAAGCCACTCCATTCAAATTTTACATGAAATGCACCCATTGAACAGTTTTCCACCTACAACATTATTAAAGTACTTTAATCCAACACTAGTGAGCCCTACTTTACACAGCCCAGTAAACCTGTCCACTGATTCAGCTTCTGCAGCACAGTCCAATAAACTGTCTACTGTACATTAGTGTTAACATAGGAATTTCCAGTTCTTATCAGCATAACCACATACACAGTCTTCCACCTCAGACCTTTCATGAAGGATGTTTTATTTTTAAACTTTCATTCTTCCCACTTTAGGAGTCTTACATAAATCCTAGCAAAAAGGAGATCTATAAACTGCAATCACCCTGATCCAAATCCACCCAAACATGGCTGCAAAACTAAAGGTGTTACGGTTTTGAGGGGAGGGTTAAGCAGCCATGCCCACACCACCTGGGAACAATCAAATATATATATAACTACACACTTCCACAACCACAGGGAAAAAATTACCCAGCAAAGGCACACCAGTACCTACAGGAATTAAGTGACAATTCAACACTAAATCATAAATCACAAAACAGACTTTATCAATTCAGTATATGAAGAACATACCAGTACAGTGTATTTAAAGTTACATCTAACTACCAGATTGTGCTGGGACAGCTTTAGAGATAAAAGTGGTTTTGTAAAATTCAGCAGATACTGGCAGAGTGCCCTTTATCACACAAACGTGCACACACTTGCCCCTTATCACAGAGATGCGCACATACTTGCCCCTTATCACACAGACACAAATTTTGTTTGGCAACAGCTAAAATGACCCAAGGGCTTCTTCCTTCTGATAGTCTGTTAACTATAGGTTCATAGGTTGGTACTAGGCTATCGGCTCTAGGGCTTATACAAGCCTAGTCATAACAATTCCCTGGCTATTACTTCCCACACTATTTTCTACCCTGGACCCCTGTCTAGCAGGCTGAGTGACGTGATCCCCGAGGTTAATTTCTTTCTCCCATCCAATCGTCAATGTTCCATTTGAAGAGGGCCAAAGAGGCGGTCTGCTTGACATGTATGGGCAGTCTATTCCAGAGTCTGGGCAGTCTCTGGGTCAAGAACCTATCCATTCAGCATTTGTTTATTGTGATGACAAGGTTTAGATCCCTGGAGCGTGTAGCTGTGAGGGATTGGGATTTCTTTAAGTGTAGCATGTCCCAGAATGGGTACATGTTTTTTTCCCAAAGGGGAAACTATACATTTCTTAGCACTGAGCTTGAGCCCATGGCTCTGGCACCAAACATCTGTTTATGTAAGGCCCTTTTCTAGAGTATCCACAAAATTTGGGGATTCAATAATGGCTCCCAGTTTGCAGTCATCTGTGAACTTTGTTAGCCAGAATCCCTTAGTGTTGGCCTGTACTTCAGAGAAGTAGATGCCAAACAAGAGCGGTCCCAGCACTGACCCCTGAGGTACTCTGACTTGTCAGAAGCTGGATTTGGAGTGGGCTACTTTTACAGTGTGGGTTCTGTCAGTAAGCCAGTTGGCAACCCATCGAGTGACGTAGTGATTAATGCCCAGCTTGGTAAGCATTCATACACACACACACACACACACACACACACACACACACACACACACACACACACACACTCACTCCCTTGCTTGCATTCACACACACACACACACACACACTTGCCCCTTGCTTGTATTCATACACACACACACACACACACACACTTTCCCCTTGCTTGTGTTCACAAACACACACACACACACACACACACACACACACACTTGCCCCTTGCTTGTATTCACACACACACACACACACACACACACACACACACACACACACACACACACACACACACACTTTCCCTTGCTTGTATTCACACACACACTTGCCTTGCTTGTTCACACACACACACACACACACACACACACACACACACACACACACACACACACACACACACACTTGCTTGCATTCACACACACACACACACACACACACACACTTGCACACACACACACAGACACACACACACACACACACACACACACACACACACACATACACACACACACACACACTTGCTTGCATTCACACACACACACACACACACACTTGTGGCTTTAAAACACAAGAACCAGTATGACGGTCATAGTCCATGATACCTCACTGGACTATATGAAGAGGGACATGGAGCTCTCTGAATACATGTGTCCCAGATGGATATGAATCTAGCCTTGAGTCACATCCTACCTTCAGCAATGATTATACAACAGGACCAGCAAAAATGACCTATTTCAGCAAATGGCTTAGTTTCTGGTGTCACAACAAGGGGATCCAATCTCTGACAGCTTGGGTAGACATAACCGACAAGCCACTATGCTTTTCAAGAGATGGTTTGCATTTATCACCACTTGGCTTCTGAATATTGGCAAAAACTTTGTCACCATAGTGCCTTTTTTAGGCTATGCCAAGTTAAGCCCGCCAACATAATAAAAATCAGTCAGAAATACCTAAAGGTGCTGCTTCTCAATGGTAGTAGTTTAAATATAAAAAAAATGTATTACCTGGAAGCACTCCTTACCCTAGAAAATTCACACACATATATGCAGTCACAGAAACATAGTTCAGAACTGTAGTAATCACACTGGCTATTAAAGTCTACAGTGCCTTTCATACATTTTAATCCCCCTCAGCTCTGAATAAAAAATATTGAGGAGGTGTTTCAATGATTTTAAAGCACTAATACAATGCTATACTGGTCCAAAAACATGACTGAATTGAGCTGCTGCGTGCCCAACTAACCAAAGTTGTGAACCCCCATCGTATCCTTGCATAATAGTGGTACTAAAAATAGACGCAGGAATGTTTAGAGGAGATGCATTAAACACGTTATAAAGCTAAGCAAGGAGCAACATTAAACCATACAGCCCTTAAATCAAGTTAGTATCTAATCATACTGCCTATGCTGATAAAGCAATTTCAATGTCCATAACTGAAAAATCTGGCACGGTACAATTAACACCAGTAAAGCTACTGATGTGTTACAGTAAGACAATCTAGCAGACCTGAGCGAACGGTCAGTTCGTACAAGACCAGTGTTATTGCAAAATATCAGTGCTAATAATACATATAAGTGGAAATAAATGGGTGCCGCTGATGAAATTATATAGTATTCTCCATTCATAATGAATGCTCCTGCTACGCTGACTCAGCAGAACCCCTTCCGGACCTCGGAGGTTTCAGTTAGAACAGTTTCAGACCCACACTAACATTACACTTCATCAGATTTTTTAAATAGAAGTGCTATGTGTTACAATACCAAGAACAGCTCACAGAGCTAAAATATCTACAGCAGTACCTAACTTGGTTCAGAATATACCATGAAAGAGAAACTTTCTTTGGGGTGAGGGGGCTTTTCAAAAATGTAAAGGATATCGGCACACACAAACATGGCCCACAGAATACACAGCAAAACAAGGGCATGTAAACTTGATACTTGCCAACAAGAGAACGTCGCAATTGCAGTCCAACTCGCTCTAACCTTTAAAACGGCTGCATGAAACACTAACGTGCAGCAGAAGAAAAGAAAAAAAAAATATATATATATATATATATATATATATATATATATATATAAACGAGCAGGGCACACACACAAACGCCGAAATGAGCATTAATAACATGCTAAAATTAGAAAAAACAAACGAGCAGCAGTAGTGATAAATATACAAGCTATCACTATAAACCAACACTTGCATAAAAAAAAAGAAGAGACGGCTTATTCTGAGTATCAGTAATGAAGATAAACGCTGATAATACTCTCCAAGCCGAATTCAGCATGCAGCATGGGACCTGACTAAAACAGAAGGCAGCATTCACACACGGGAACACAACGACTTGATAATTAACTGAGAACCAGCAGTATCAAATAAAATGTATAACCATAATACAATAATCATATACAAAATACATATAATTATATATCAGCAGCAATCAAATACAACAGAAGGCTAATCTAGTCGGCAGCAGCATACACTAGTGAACCATGTGGCACCCTCAAACAGAAGCATAAACTATATCAGACAGCACAAAATAGGGCTAGAAGTGCATTCAAACAGGGGCTGTGTGTAGAATTACATTTTTAATTTACTAGGAAGACTTCTCTTACCAATGAAGCAAAAAATGCAGACGAAAATGCAGGCAATAAAAAACTTTTCAGTCGTCCCTCAAACAAATGCAGTCGACAGGTTACACGTACAATAAAAAGGAGTTCCACACACCACATGGATTTTATTAGGTTGAGTGGGCTGGGTAAGGCAGGTCTGACATCACAATGTGGGAGGAACACTGGCTTTTCTATACAGCATGCAAATCAGGTGGGGATTACATCACTTTGGGGGAGGAAACATCCCGATTTAGAGCAAGAGCAGATGGCAGATGTGACATCATAATTTCAGAGCCAGCTACAGGTTTTTCAAGTTGGTTTGCAAAGTGAAACAAAAACAGTATAGAAAGCTAGGAAGCAGAACAGGGAAAACAGTTGAGTGGGTTATTTTTTAAAGCTGCAAGGGTGATTTTTTTAAGCTTTATCAAAGAACAGGGACTGGAAGAGTCAGCAGGTTGGGGAATCTGCTTCAATATCCTGTTGTTTTCCTTTAATTCTATATAGAGATCCTAGCTTTTTGTTGACTGTTTTAATGGTTATGTTGATGTGAGTGTCAAACTTAAGGTTTTGTCAACAATTACACTTAATAGTTTTGTATTACTTTCTGGGGAAATTATTGTGCCATTATTAGATGTTATGGTAAATGATGGGAGTGTAGCTTTCCGGGTGGGGGTGAAGAGTAGTAGTTTTGTTTTATTTGGATTCAGTAGAAGACGCCTATCAGTGAGCCAGTTTTCTACTACACTGAAAGTATTTTGGATTAATGTCTGCAGGTCTAATGGGGAGGTGGCAGAACAGATTAGGGTAGAGTCATATGCATATTGAATGCAGGTTACTTTGGGGATAACTGCATGAAGATCATTAATGAAGATGGAAAATAGGAGAGGTCCTAGTATAGACCCTTGAGGAACTCCAAGGGTGACTGGCTGTAGGGAAGAAAGGCTATCCTTCCATAGCACAGCTTGTTGTCTGCCACTTAGGTAGGACTGAAACCAGCGTATTGCTAGGCTGTCTATGGTAAGAGGTTTTAGTGTTTGAATGTGTAGCTGGTGGTTTACCATATCAATTGCCTTAGATAGGTCAAGAAAGACAGCAGAGGAGGGTGTATTATTATTACAGATTTGATTTATTGTCTGAGAGAAGGATAGAAGGGCTGTGTGGTACTATGGTGGGGTCTAAATCCATGCTGGGAGGGAGCTAGGAGATTGTGCAAATTGAGGTAATGAAGGAGTTGCTTGTGGATACATTTTTCTATAATTTTAGCTAGAGGGGACAGAATGGTGATGGGCCGGTAATTTGATAGATCAGTGGAGTTACCCCCTTTATGGAGAGAAATTACATAGGAAATTTTCCAGATGGAGGGGATATATGCTTCAGAGATGGTTCTGTTAATTAATATTGAGAATGGATATGCTATTGCATTTGCAGCCTTTTGAAGATATTCAGCTAGGACTAGGTCTGCTGAAAGGGTGGTGGGTTTCAGTTTCTTGATTAAGGATCGGATAAATGCTGTTGGTACAGGTTGAAAGTTAAAGGATGGGTGGGTATTGGATATGGGGTTAATAGAGTCTAGATTGTTGGGGTCTAGTTGGTTGGCAAGGGATTGTATATTTTCCGTAAAGAAGGTGTCGGCAATATATTCTGGAAGTTTTTGGAGGACAGACGCAGGGGTAGGGGTAGTAGTATTACCTGGCTGGAGAAGATTGTTTAAGCTGGACCAAAATGTTTGTGGTCGATTTTGATGTTTATGTTGCAGGTTACAGTAATAGTCTTTTTTGTCTAACATTATAGACTTCTTAGTATTATTTCTTAGCTGTTTATATACTAGTTGATCCTTAGGGTTTTTATTGGTTTTCCAAGATGACCAGGCTTTATTTTTATTCATGATTTTTTTCTCTAGTTTCTTTGGATAGCCAAGGTGCTACTTTTTTCTTTGTTCTGATGGTCCAGGTGGGTGCATGATTGTTAAGGATTGTAAGAAATGTGGAGTTAAAGTGTGATACTGCCTCGTCTAGTGGGAGTAGTTTTTGTCTATTCCAGTTACATGTTTGAAGTTCTAATTTGGAATTTGGTTTGATTGAAGCTCTTATTGTTCCTGATAGTTCTGAAGCTAGGTATTTGAGGGATATCATTTTTTGTCTGAGTATATATGTTAGGAGGTGATCACTTATTTCATCAGGTTGGGTGCCTGCCTTATACATTTGGGGAGGGTTATTAATGAGAATCCAATCTAGTATGCTCTCCTTGTTATTGGGCTAACTAGTTCTGGTGGTGGAGGTTATGACTTGGGAGAAACCATATAGAATTATGTGGGTAGTAGGGAAGTCTGAGAAGCAGGTGTTCCAGTCTATATAAAAGTCACCTAAAACAATAGTTTCTTGTGGAGAGTTTATGGACAGCCACTGTAGAATGTCTTCAAGGATATTGGTGTTGTTGCCAGGTGGGATATAAATGCAGCCGATGTGTATAGATTTATGCTGGTTAATTTGTAGTTTTGCAGAGTATTTCAGCTTTATCAGCTTGAGGAACTTGTGGAGAGTTGGAAATAGTTACATTAATTGAAGATTTAAATAAGACAGCTACTCCGCCTCCCTTCTTTGAGGTGCTGTCCAGTCATATTATATTGTAACCTGGAGGAGTAACTTCATTGTCAGTGGTGGATGGCTTAAGCCAGGTTTCTGTAAGACACAGTATGTCTGGGGAGTGTACTGCTAAGAGGGCATGCAGGTAGTGGATTTTATTATTTAGGCTTCTGATGTTTAGGTGGCAGATGAGGAGAGAGGTAGAGGAGATGTTTAAGTTTTGCAGGCTAGAGGGGATATTATATATTGGGTTGGATGCATCTGATGGGGTTGGCCCTGGATTGGGGTGGATGTCCCCATCCATTGTGAGGTTAATTTGAGAATAGATTATTAGTTTTTGAAGTCTGAATAATAGTTTGCAGTAGTGTTTAGTTCTTGGGTTAACATAACTGACTCGAACGAGCTGTTGAGTTATTGTAATATGGGAGTTGGAAGGGAGGGGGAGTAGTGGCTGATTAAAGTTATGTGAAAGAGCATGGGTATTGGTCTGTGATCTGGGGTAGTGGGAGCCTGGAAGGGAGAGATGTTCATAAGCTGTGATAAAATATGTAATTATCGGCATGGGTAAAAGGTAGTAGGAGGGCTTTGAATTGAAAGGTGGGGTTGAGGCTTGTAGAGGCACTGAAGAGGTTTTGCAACTTACAATTGTTTAAGAATGGGGGTGAGAAGGTAGTAGATGAAGGTAGAGTAGAGAAATAGGGAGGGTGCTGTGGTTAGGGTGGGTCTAACAATTGCTGATTAGTTCTATAATTAAGGGAGTGGCAGTTGTGGCTATAAATTTAGCACATCTAGCGGCGGGAGGAATTTGGGGGAAGGGTGGGGCACGGAACGAGCCCGAGCAGAGCGAGGGCGAGTGTAGCGGGGCTAATGCAAAGAAACCAGCTAGCAGTGGCAAACTATCAACACATTAAGTACAATGAGGCTTTTTTTATTTGTTTGTTTTAAATACTTTCTTACCCTTATTTTTGCCTTCAGTATACAATTTTTACGTAGTATACTGTTAGTAATCACTTTTTGCAGCCTTTTCTCACATTAAGCTTTCTTTTGCCAATTGTCTGCTATTTTTGTTCAGAGCTCAAGAGTTTAAACCCCTGCTTCAGGTTTATGCTATGTAATTTCTAGTTTTATATGTTTTTTGCAGGGAGCTCAACTGCTTTTCCTTAGTTAGTATGATTAAGCTCAGTTTCTGAGTGCTAAAATCTAAGGCAGACAGCTGGGCTACAGAGCCTACAGTAAAAAAAAGCTTTGTTCTATGTGTCTAAATTAATTTATGCTAGTAATATACCTAGAAACTTAGATATATTCACTAGGTAATCCTTAGATATAGGAGTTACCCAGTTTAGTATTTTAGGGTTGATTGTGGGGCTTTGAGGGATTACTGGTAGTGCTGTAGACCCGGTATGGCTAATCAATATAGTACATACAGACAGGATAAGATAATATTAACCTTGGCAGATCTTTTCAGAGTCGAGGGACAGTGCAGGAAAGTTTCCAGTTAGGTTTCCGCAGGGGAGGTGTCCTTATGGCGTTCAAGCCTTTCAGGGATCTAGCAGACAGAGGGGGATAGAACCTGATGATAGATACATAAGTTAGTATATGTGCTAAGTAGCAGATCCTTCAGCCAGTAGGATATAGCATTGTTACGAACATTTATTTTTTATACATATATATGTATTTATTGACCACAATAAATAACAGATATGTTTGCAGATTGTGGCAATTTGCTAGATGTGGAAACAATTTGACTGAGGTATATAGGTTGAATTAAGTTCCGTGGAGTGGTAAGGAAGAGATGAAAGACCCTAAGGAATTATTTTGTTTGTACCTAAATTCACACACAAATAACATAGATGGCATATGTACAAGATCCTTTAGTGAGAGGATGCTAAGTCATCTTAATAGGTGGATGGTTGGGAAGGGAGAAAAAAATCGTCAGTATGCTATACAGTTAGTGTTAATTAGGGTTAGTACAAGGGCATAGCCATTGTGCCTTAAGGAGTAGTTTTAGTTGGTGCTTAAAAAGTGGTAATGATGGAAGAAGTTGTAGGTAGGTGGGAAGTCTATTCCAAAATGTACCCATGGAATTAGTGAAAAGGGAGTCCTCTGCTTTATTATAGGATTTCTGGATGTTTACTTGCAATTTATTTGCAGAGCGAAGGGTAGTGAGGTTTCTGTAGGGAGAGATTAGGCTTTTGAGAACAGGAGTATTGTTAGGATGAAAGAGTATCTTATGGGAGATTATAACTTGTTCTAACATCTAGATCTAAACATATATATATATATATATATATATATATATATATATATATATATATATATATATATATATATATATATATATATATATATATATATATATATATATATATATTTCTATATATGTATACACTGAATATAAAAATGTACACACCCTTGTTAACATGCCAGGTTTTAGTGATAGACAAATGAGACCACAATAAATTATTTCTAAACTTTTTCTGCCTTTAATGTGACCTATAACCTGTACAATTCAATTGATTTAATTAAAGCATTCAGTCTTCTTGGGTACACACCTGCCATCAATTAATGAGACTCTAATTAACCGCAAATAAAGTTCAGCGTTCCTAGTAGGAATTTCATGACATCGACTCAGTTTCCTCCTAGAGCAAAATCCATGGTTTGCAGAGAGCTTACAAAGCATCAAAGAGATCTCATTGTTGAAAGGTCTCAGTCAGGAGCAGGGTGCCAAAATTTCCACAGCATTGGATATACCATGGAACACAGTGAAGGCAGTTATCAAAAAGTGGAGAAAAAAATGGGACAACAGTGACATTGCAAAGAACTGGACATCCATGCAAAATTGATGAAAAGACAAAATGAAAACTGGAGAGAGAGGCTGCCAAGAAAACCACAGCAACACTGAAGGAGCTGCATGAATTTATTTCAAGTACTGTTTGCGTACTACATGTGACAACAATCTCCCACATTCTCCATATATCTGGACTATGGGGTAGGGTTCCAAGACGGAAGCCTTTTCTTACACAGAAAAACATACTGGCCCAGCTAAAATTTGCAAAACAATACATCAAGTCTCCCAAAAGCATGTGGGAAAATGTGTTATGGTCTGATGAGACAAAGTTTGAACTTTTTGGCCACAATTTCAAAAGGTACGTTTGGTGCAAAAACAACAGTTTGCATCACCATAAGAATACTGTGTCCACTGTGAAGCATGTTAGTGGCAGTTTCATGCTTTGGGGTTGCTTTTCTTCAGCTGGAACTGGGACTTTAATCAAAGTGAAGGGAATTATGAGCAGTTCCAAATCCCAGTCACTTTTGGCCCCAAACATTCAGGCATCTGCTAGAAAGCTGAAGATGAGGAATTTAACCTTTCAACATGACAATGACCCCAAGCATACATCCAAATCAACAAATGAAGGGTTGCACCACAAGAAAATTAAATTTTTGGGATGTCCCTGCCAGAGACCAGATCTAAATCCAATAGCAAATCTGTGGGGTGACCTGAAGATTGCTGCATACAGCAGATGCCCTTGCAATATGACAGATTTAGAGCGCTTTTACAAGGAAGAGTGGGCAAATATTGCCAAGGCAAGATGTGCCATGCTAACAGACTCCTACTCAGGACTGAATGTTGTAACTAGATCAAAAGGTGCTTGAACAAAATATTAATTTAAGGGTGTGCACACTTATGCAACCAGCGTATTGAACATTTTTTGTATTTATTTATTTTTTTCACCATAACAGTTTTTTTTAGTTTTTCTACTGAATTGTACAGGTTATAGGTCACAGTAAAGGTGGGAATAATTTTGAAATGATTTATTGTGGTCTCCTTTTTTTAATATCATAAAAACCTGGCATTTCAACACGGGTGTGTAGACTTTTTATATCCACATTTATACAAGTACACATGCACGCGCACACACACACGCACACACACTAACCTAAATTTCTGATCCATTTTATCAATCAATCAATATATATATATATATATATATATATATATATATATATATAATACAAAGGCCAGTGAGCACAGGAACATGAACAAAGGAAATGTGGTGATAACACTACGTATTATATACAAACTTTATCCCAGATGTACTACAGGGATGGGTATCGACTGCATCCAAAGAAAGGGGTGCTGAAGGGCAAAGTCTCGGTTGGCAACAGCTGAGCTATAACATCAAAATACAGGCAAACCTGGAATTTTACAAACAGCCCATGCCAGCAGCACTGCATAAAGACAAAAAGACTTTCCCTAAAGTTAAAGACAGATCAGTTTATACAGATAACACACCTCTTAGTTATCTTAACATCTCCAAGTGCATAACTTGTGAAGTCTGATGAATAATGACTCTGGCTTTCAGTATAGGAAGTGGCAAGGTGAGCTAACTGGTATCATGCTGAGGAGATTAATTCATTATGCAGACATCACAGCTCCTCAGTGGAACTAAAAACTGTACAACAGCAGAAGATGAAGATGGAGGTGTTATGCATAGGCATGGGAGCCCTAAGTCACAGACAACGGCTGTGGAACAGATTTACATTATAATGTCTATGCTTTTCCCTTGGGGCTATGCATTGCTCCAACAGTGTTCACAATATGTATTATCTCCTGTCAGAGGTTTACAGAATATTTTGCATCAACATTATTGTAAATGTAGATGATTTACTTCACTTTGCCCAGCCTTATTTACAATGTCATGAATCTCCCATTTGAGACACGAAATCCTAGACAGGCTGAAACCCTGCATAGAATATTTCAAATTTTTTTTTCCCTCACACAGGACTGCATTTCTGGGGTGCCTCTATGACCCCTTCTGTTCAAAGGGGTTTTGTTCTACAGGACAAATTAAATCTATCCCCGGGATTCATGAAGCTCGGCGCAAGGCCGGTGTAAGGCTTGCGCCGGCAGTGCAGTGTATAATCGGCGTAGCAGCGCCATATGCATAGTAATGAGTGCGCGCCGCAACCACAGACACGTGCAGAGGGCACGTGAGCGAGCCCAAGTAGGATGCGGCCGTAGGCGTGGCCAAGCCGGCAGGCGATGAGCAACCTAAAGTGCTGACTTCCACAGGCCGCCTGCAATAGTAACCGCACCAGCCAGGGTCCGTGGATAATGAAACGTACGCAGAGTATGCAACATAGTACCTGTCCACACAAAACGGAGAACCAAACATTAACCCACGAAGTCCAAATTGTACCCGTCCAAGGAACAAAGGATACGCGTAATACCGTGTCCGTCACGCAATGCACTGTCAGTGGGCATACCCAGTGAAGGTGTACGCAGCATGTCAGCGCCGCACCTACACAGAACTAGCCACATGGGCATGGTCACCAGCAGTAGCGAGAGTACACAGCCGGGTAGCCATGTCGATATAACAACAAGAAGGAAACCAGATACCTAAACACAGACAAACATGTGCATAGCAACATGTACTACACCAACAACGTGCCCGTCGCATACACATAGGGCGGCGTATGCCTAAGCGTAATAGCCAGGAGGAGAACCCATGCATGTAAATGTAATACACAACAGCCCGTCATAGCATGTAACCCGCACCCATGCGACCGTGCACCCAACCCAGCTAGCAGTCTTGCAGCTGCACACCTACACAATGGGTATACTTGAAATGTAGTAAGAAGTATTGTCCTAGGCAGTGCCACGCGGGCAAATATGTACCCCACATGTTAACATCCCACCTCAGGTACAGATATCCAAATGGCTGCATGTGAATGTGTCGGCAGAATGTGTACATCCCGCATGTGGTATGGACCTGTCGAAACCCCATAGGCGTGCACACGCCACGGTGCCCATAACTGTACACATCTGGACAAGGCAGTATGTTCAGCCACCGTACTGTTGATTAGCTATGTAGACATGTCAAACACAACACATACGGCGGAACATCTGCTCACCAAGCAGGATGCCCCAACAGGGTGCCACATGCACAGAAGGTGAAGGTGGGACATCACACGTTGAGAATAGCGTTGCCGGATGGCCAAACACCCACGGCCAACGCAAAGGATGAAATAACATGTATATGCCTGGATGAATGGGTATGTCATAGCATGGGAATAGGCCAAGCTATCCAACATAATAGCCATGTGTACCAGATACAAACTGCCAGTAACACGCAGTAGTAATGCAGGAAGGCATACACGATTGTGGGAATAGAAAAGGACATATGGCATGTGCCAAGTGTTGACGCATGACACAAATGTCCAGGATGGGGCTCCCCGCAAAGAGGAACATGTGCCAACCCCACCCCCCACAGATGTACCAGCAGTGGAAACACATCCCAAACAAACACCAACACTAACGTCCATCCCACGACAGCAACGGAGGCAGGTCAAAGACCACCATGACGCGTGCACAAACAGAGACACGTGTAACCGTTGCCCTAACAACCCCCCACAGGCCAATGAATAATAGTATGGACATATGCATGTAATGCTGCGAAGGATGTGTTGTAGTCCTCAGTATCACAGAGGTAGGTACACAGATACACTGTAATCAACCGTGACGTATGTGCACTGTACACAGCATACCTGCAGGTAATACATAGTTCAATCATGTGCCACAGAAATATACACATACGAATGAGGATAGGGGATAGACAAGTGTGAATGGGACAAACTATGAACATAGGTTCATAGGTCCATAGGTACATAGTAGGCTATCTGCCCAAGGGCAGCTATAACCCTAGCCCATAGTTATGTTGCCTTTGCCAACCCTCCAGTCCAAAGATAACAATGCCTATTATATTGCTGTACCTCTGTCAAGCAGTGACAATGAAGTAATCCCTGGGGTATATCTGCAATCCCCCATCCATTGGTCAAGATCCCCCTCGAACAAGGCCAGCGAGGCGCTCTGCCTCACATGTACTGGGATGTTGTTCCACAGCATAGTGAGTGTCTGGGTGATGAATCTGTCCCTCCAACACATTCCATTAATGACCGTGTCAAGGTTCATGTCACCTGCCCCTGTGGTTCTGAGGGATGTAGATCCATTAGGTGAAGCATAGTCAACAAATATGGGTCAACATGGCCTTGTATGTCAGGCACAGGTCACCACTGAGCAAGTGGTATGTGACTGAATGGAGCAGGAGTCCTGTCAGTCGGGCAGCATAACACAAATTCCTGACACCCTGCATCCATTTGACGATGAACCTATGGGGCCTTCAAAGGTGCTGCAGGTGTCGGGTCAGATATCCTCTGAATGGGGCAATGTACTCAATCATAGGTCTAATGAGTGATGAGTACAAGGAGACGATGACCTCCCCTGATCTAGATGTGAATCCCTGCACCATCAGGTGTGCAATGTAGAAGGTCTACCTAACTACGTTAGCAACGTGTGTGTCGAGCGAATGGTGACTGACAACCTGGGTCCCCAGATCCCTTGTAACTCCCTCTGTGCTCAGTGGATTGCCACCTATACGGCAGCAAGGGGTAACCATGTTCTTCCCGAAGGGTATGACTATGCATTTCCCGGCATTTAGCTGTAGGCCATGTCCCAGCCATAACCCCCCTGTGATTGCTTGTACTTTGGAAATGTAGATGCAGAAAAAGAGTGGACCCAGGACTGAGCCCCATGGGACACCGCCTGTGACCGGCTGTGAGTCTGACATGGTGCCAGCAACTATGACCATGTGGGTTGTGTCACCTAGCCAGTTTGCAACCCATCCTGCGATGTACGGGTTCACATCCAAGCCGATGGGTTTATCAATGATACCTGAGGGGGGTATTGTGTTGAAGGCCTTTGCCAGGTCGAGGTAGGCTGTATGGACTGCCCGACCCTCATCAATGGCCTCTGTGATTGTTCCTAAAACGTCAACCAAGTTTTAAATGCATGATCTGCCTTTGACCAAGCCAAACTGGGTTGGATGCAAAGTATGCAAGTCCCTATGTCGTCATCCATGAGTTCCATTATGATCCTTTCCCATGGCTTTGCAGATAAGGCTTGTCAAGCTAATGGGACGGTAATTACCAGGGTCAGTGGAGGCACTGCCCCTGTGAAGTGGGACTACAGTCGCCGTGCGCCACAACTTGGGTACGTTACCTGAGGTGAGGCTAAGATGAAACAGCCGTCCTAACTGTGGGTCTAATCCCTCAATGAGTTCATGGAGTACACAGCCGGGACACCATCTGGTCCCATGGATGCTGTGTTCACTGCCTTGGGGAGAGCATGTCCCACCTGTGCATTACAGAAGTTTCAGGGGCCACAATCCTCTGGTACAGACATCTCTCCATGTGGGGGGGAGGTGGGGGGAGATGTTTGCACCGAACCTGTCAGCCAGTATGTTGGCAATGTGTGTATGTTCAGTAAACCTCACATCATCCTGAACCCAGTCCGAGCATATCTGGGAGTGTCCTCCCAGGTGTCCAACATAGCTAAAGAAGGCCGTATGATTGTCCGTCGAGTCCTTGGTGATATATCTGTCGGATTTGCCCTGGATGATGTCATGAGAGCTTGTAGTTCTTCACATATAATGAGCAAGGGTGTCATACCTTACAAGGATTCTGCTCTGTTTTGTAGTAGCTACCTCCTTTCATTGTAGAGCTTGTGTATGGCTGGGGTACACCAGACTGGATGCTTGGCATTGGTACAAAGACTCACAGTTGTGTAAGGGATTGCCTGATCCATGCAGTCCTGTAGATGCTGGTAGAAGGCATATGTAAGTGATTCAGTGGCTTGATTAATGTTTACCACTGGCTCAGGGGCCTTAAAGGAGACCACACTAGTGTTTAGAAGTGTGAAGTCGGCTTTTGAGAAAGCCATATGTATGATAACCGGCACCACCCACAGCATTGTATGCCAATAGCAGAAGCTATTGTCCAAATAACATATTATCATTTTGATTATTAAATTATTCATTATTATTTATTTAGTTATTTGTTTTAGCTACTTACACTTGAAAATGCCCGGTAAGACCGGGCAAAAGTGCTCGTGATCTACTTGTTTTGGTGGTGTTATTTTGACAATAAAGTGGCGATTCTTTCCTATTGGGATTTCTGAGGATGATTTAAAGCAGTTGCTAACCTGCATCTTTGGATGTACACCATTTGGTTTCAGTTCTGAAAAACCTGGTTTTCGTAGCACTACATAATATGGGTAGTCAAACAGACATCCGCGATTGGGGAACATACAGCAGCAGTCAAAACCACTGGCCAGATGGACACAGTCCAACAAGTTCTACACTTTACATATGCACATTGGTGTCCATTGTAGGACCCCAAAAATTGATCCGTATGCTATATCATCCAGCTGCTACCGTTCCACCCAGAAGAAGCGACAGCCGTGACTACGGCACAGCTAGACATATGCATCACCAGCGTGTTTAAGGTTGATGACAAGTGTCCATGAAATGCAGGACATATGAACAGAAATCCCCAGATTGTCGAGTCCATAGAAGTGCGTCCACATCCCACTCCCGCACACATGAAGGATGAGTAATGGGTACCGTCGAGGGTTGCAGCCATGGGATCGTGGGTATGCAGAAATGGGGCTCGGTGTTGTTTGGCAGATAATCCGTTGTCCCACCCCGTGGGAGGGATGTGGGTATAGCACATGCCTTACTCCCCACTAATAATGCAAAGCATCCACCGGATAATGCTAAATGCAGGTGTGAAATGTGTACAGCCCTATACCAGTGTCCAGTAGGCAATTCCCATGGATGGACAAGTTTGCGACCAAGATGGCACCCATAACTGCAAACCTGGTGGAATTACACAGCTGCAGTAAGGCATAACACAGGAAATACAGATAGGGACTACAGTAGACACTCCCCATACAAAGACTGCCGTGCGAATACCGGCGTACACAGCACTCAATCTGCCAGCACCAAAATGGGGATCACTCGCTGCCATACTGCGGAACAAATGGGCGACCTGTGGAACACATACTAATGGCACACCAACAACGTCAACTAGGAAGGTCAGTCAAAACCACCGGCCAGATGGACACAGTCCAACAAGTTCTACACTTTACATATGCACATTGGTGTCCATTGTAGGACCCCAAAATTGATCCGTATGGAATATCATACAGCTGTTATCGTTCTACCAGAAGAAGCGACAGCCATGACTATGGCACAGCTAGACATATGCACCACCAGCGTGTTTAAGGTTGATGACAAGTGTCCATGAAATGCAGGACATATGGACAGAAATCCCCAGAGTTCCGAGTCCATAGAAGTGCGTCCACATCCCAGTCCGCACATGAAGGATGTGTAATGGGTACCGTCGAGTGTTGCAGCCATGGGATCCTGGGTATGCAGAAATGGGGCTCGGTGTTGTTTGGCAGATAATTCGTTGTCCGCCCGTGGGAGGGATGTGGTGTAGCACATGCCTTACTCCCCACTAATAATGCAAAGCATCCACCGGATAATGCTAAATGCAGGTGTGAACTGTGTACAGCCCTATACCAGTGTCCAGTAGGCAATTCCTATGGATGGACAAGCGTACGACCAAGATGGCACCCATAACTGCAAACCTGGTGGAATTACACAGCTGCAGTAAGGCATAACACAGGAAATACAGATAGGGACTACAGTAGACACTCCCCATACAAAGTCAGACCGCCGTGCGAATACCAGCATACACAGCACTCAATCTGCCAGCAAGAAAATGGGGATCACTCGCTTCCATACTGCGGAACAAATGGGCGACCTGTGGAACACATACTAATGGCACACCAACAACGTCAACTAGGAAGGTCATAAGATGGTTAAACTATGGCGTTCCCACTTATAAAGAACATCCTTCAATTAATTCATAGGATCTACATGTTATGGTGGTGTTATTTTGACAATACAGTGGCGGATATTTCCTGTTGTGACTTCTGAGGATTATTTAAAGCAGTTGCTAACCTGCATCTTTGGATGTACACCATTTGGTTTCAGTTTTGAAAAACCTGGATTTCGTAGCACTACATAATATGGGTAGCCAAACAGACATCCGCGATTGAGGAACATACAGCAGCAGTCAAAACCACTGGCCAGATGGACACAGTCCAACAAGTTCAACATTTTACATATGCACATTGGTGTCCATTGTAGGACCCAAAAATTGATCCGTACGGAATATCATACAGCTGTTATCGTTCTACCAGAAGAAGCGACGGCCGTGACTACAGCACAGCTAGACATATGCACCACCAGCGTGTTTAAGGTTGATGACAACTGTCCATGAAATGCAGGACATATGAACAGAAACCCCAGATTGTCGAGTCCATAGAAGTGCGTCCACATCCCAGTCCCGCACACATGAAGGCTGTGTAATGGGTACCGTCGAGGGTTGCAGCCATGGGATCCTGGGTATGCAGAAATGGGGCTTGGTGTTGTTTGGCAGATAATCCGTTGTCCCACCCCGTGGGAGGGATGTGGGTATAGCACATGCCTTACTCCCCACTAATAATGCAAATCATCCACCGGAGAATGCTAAATGCAGCTGTGAAATGTGTACAGCCCTATACCAGTGTCCAGTAGGCAATTCCCATGGATGGACAAACGTACGACCAAGATGGCACCCATAACTGCAAACCTGGTGGAATTACACAGCTGCAGTAAGGCATAACACAGGAAATACAGATAGGGACTACAGTAGACACTCCCCATACAAAGTTAGACTGCCGTGCGAATACCGGCGTACACAGCACTCAATCTGCCAGCACCAAAATGGGGATCACTCGCTTCCATACTGCAGAACAAATGGGCGACCTGCGGAACACATACTAATGGCACACCAACAACGTCAACTAGGAAAGTCATAGGATGGTTAAACTATGGCATTCCCACTTATAAAGAACATCCTTCAATGAATTAATAGGATCTACATGTTTTGGTGGTGTTAATTTGACAATACAGTGGCGGATATTTCCTATTGAGACTTCTGAGGATTAGTTAAAGCAGTTGCTAACCTGCATCATTAGATTAACACCATTTGGGTTCATTTTAGAAAAACCTGGTTTTAGTAGCACTACATAATATGGGTAGTCAAACAGACATCCGCGATTGGGGAACATACAGCAGCAGTCAAAACCACTGGCCAGATGGACACAGTCCAACAAGTTCTACACTTTACATATGCACATTGGTGTCCATTGCAAGACCCAAAAATTGATCCTTACGGAATACCATCCAGCTGCTATCGTACTACCAGAAGAAGGGACAGCCGTGACTATGGCACAGCTAGACATATGCACCACCAGCATGTTTAAGGTTGATGACAAGTGTCCATGAAATGCAGGACATATGAACAGAAATCCCCAGATTGACGAGTCCATAGAGGTGCGTCCACATCCCAGTCCCGCACACCTGAAGGATGTGTAATGGGTACCGTCGAGGGTTGCAGCCATGGGATCCTGGGTATGCAGAAATGGGGCTCAGTGTTGTTTGGCAGATAATCCGTTGTCCCGCCCCGTGGGAGGGATGTGGGTATAGCACATGCCTTACTCCCCACTAATAATGCAAATCATCCACCGGAGAATGCTAAATGCAGGTGTGAAATGTGTACAGCCCTATACCAGTGTCCAGTAGACAATTCCCAGCGTACGACCAAGATGGCACCCATAACTGCAAACCTAGTGGAATTACACACCTGCAGTAAGGCATAACACAGGAAATACAGATGGGAACTACAGTAGACACTCCCCATACAAAGTCAGACCGCCATGCGAATACCAGCGTACACAGCACTCAATCTGCCAGCACCAAAATGGGGATTACTCACTGCCATACTGCGGAACAAATGGGCGACCTGTGGAACACATACTAATGGCACACCAACAACGTCAACTAGGAAGGTCATAGGATGGTTAAACTATGGCGTTCCCACTTATAAAGAACATCCTTCAATGAATTAATAGGATCTACATGTTTTGGTTGTGTTATTTTGACAATACAGTGGTGGATATTTCCTATTGGGACTTCTGAGGATTAGTTAAAGCAGTTGCTAACCTGCATCATTGGATTTACACCATTTGGGTTCGGTTTAGAAAAACCTGGTTTACGTAGCACTACATAATATGGGTAGTCAAACAGACATCCGCGATTGGGGAACATACAGCAGCAGTCAAAACCACTGGCCAGATGGACACAGTCCAACAAGTTCTACACTTTACATATGCACATTGGTGTCCATTTTAGGACCCCAAAAATTGATCCGTATGCAATATCAACCAGTTGCGATCGATAGACCCAGAAGAACTGACGGCCGTGACTATGGCACAGCTAGACATATGCACCACCAGCGTGTTCAAGGTTGATGACAAGTGTCCATGAAATGCAGGACATATGAACAGAAATCCCCAGATTGTCGAGTCCATAGAAGTGCGTCCACATCCCACTCCCGCACACATGAAGGATGTGTAATGGGTACCGTCGAGGGTTGCAGCCATGGGATCGTGGGTATGCAGAAATGGGGCTCGGTGTTGTTTGGCAGATAATCCATTGTCCCGCCCTGTGGGAGGGATGTGGGTATAGCACATGCCTTACTCCCCACTAATAATGCAAAGCATCCACGGATAATGCTAAATGCAGGTGTGAAATGTGAACTGCCCTATACCAGTGACGAGTAGGCAATTCCCATGGATGGACAAGCGTATGACCAAGATGGCACCATAACTGCAAACCTGGTGGAATTACACAGCTGCAGTAAGGCATAACACAGGAAATACAGATAGGGACTACAGTAGACACTCCCCATACAAAGTCAGACGCCCGTCTGTGAATACCAGCGTACACAGCACTCAATCTGCCAGCACCAAAATGGGGATCACTCGCTTCCATACCGCGGAACAAATGGGCGACCTGTGGAACACATACCAATGGTACAATAACAACTTCAGCTAGGAAGGTCATAGGATGGTTAAACTATGGCGTTCCCACTTATAAAGAACATCCTTCAGTGAATTAATAGGATTAATGTCAATTGACCATGGAATACACCTAATCAACATCAAAGAACCGCTGGCACCTTATGGCACACAATCCAAAACACACATAGGTAGATGAAACAGTCAGCGTAGACATTGTCCAGGACAGGTCACAAATGGTATACAAAGGTTCCTTCATAGACATGTAAGCGCTTTCACCCGTAGGCTCCGTCAGACTTACACATAACATAAAAGCATCCAGGCTTTAAATATCCCCCCTTACACTTTCATTCGTCAATTTCTCAGCAAACAATGAACATTTAACCACAGCATATAAAGCACAGGTGCAATGTTAACTACACACACATATATTAACATCTCCAAAAACATCCTATTAACACATGTATTATATGATATTGTACTATGCCTAATACTCATCAATCAAAGATCTAACAATATATATAGAAGATATGTATATCATATCAATGTAATACAGTGGTAAACAACTGAAAGAGTGGACTAATGTGTGTTAACTGTATATCTGTACCTAAACTACATTCCTGTTACGGGGGTTTAAGCCACCTGCTTCTCAAAAGAGGCTTCATCAGTGTTTCATCAGTCAGCCCTGGTGTGTGGTCAACCCTCCACCTAATAATCCATCTAAATCCGCATTCTAAAGCATAGTTGATGAGGTCTCCCTTCTGGTATTATAACCTAGCCTTAGTAAAACACTGAATGTAAATGTATGCCTTGTGATGTGCTCATAGCGAAGAGCATCGCCAATCCTCTGACTGCCTAGGGGCGCCGCACTAGTAAACCACCTGTCTAGTAGGTATGTCATGTAGGTACACCAGGATGGGGGCACCATGTGTTGTGGTGGTGGGCACCATGGAGCCCTATAGCCTAGGGCAGCAGTCGATCTAAGCCCGCTGCCGTAGGAGGGGTAGTACGGTCTGCAGGTATGTGCAGAAGTGCACATGAAACAGGGGTTCACAAGGATTACCCATAGTGGCGACACCTGCACAGATGGCTATAGCGGGACACACACATGACCATGCATACAGCACAGTTAGACATACACACACCATAAATAGGCAATTATACACAAGGTTTATGGTGTGTGCGAATTGCAGTGTCAGTACAGCAAGGATAGCTGTCTGCCATGATATCCAGCAGATGTCTCTAGGGTGTTCTGGAATACGGACGTTGCATGGACAATGAGTGGATATGCATCGCACCACAGTTCTATGTGTCAGCCGTACAAATATGCAATACATGGGACAGACAGCTGTCCGTGCAAGAGCAGCGCTATGGGCACAACATAGGTATGTAGATATACAATGACAGAGATACAGACGGACACATGTGGCAAGGCCGTGAGTGTAACGTACACAGCACCACCCCACCACACCATAGCAGGGTTCACGTTGAGAACATGCTACAGAGGTCGCCAACCACAGCAGGCACACAGGCAGTCCACGAGCTGCGTCTCACCATCCACAAACACAGGGATGGCGGCAGGATATGAGTGTTCTGCGGAAAGTCTAAAGCCATACCCTATGAACCCATGCGGCTGGGAGCATAGACACACACACACATCTGGCAGGCATGGTGATTGACCACACCCCTACATACCCAACCTCACAACAGTATGACACAGGTATGGAACGCGCTACGTGGACCACCGAACACAGCACCGTCAGAGGCACATGTCCAGGTGGGTGACAACATCCGTAAAGGAATAGCCGCCGATAGCCAAGGTATGTGTTGCCAAGCGTCTAAAATAACTACACTCTACTAGGGAAGCTGTGAACACACACACCCCACACACACACGGGGAAGGGCCGGGAGTCGAACCTCACGCCTACCTACATGTACTCACTACAGCATGATGCATTTACAGAACGCTACTGAGATTACTGAGCACAGTGCTGTCAGAGGCATACTTCTAGGTGGGTGACATCATCCGTAGGGGAATAGCTGACAATAGCCAAGGTATGTGTTGCGAAGCGTCTAAAAGCATGTTCATCTGCAGAGGCAGCTGGAAACACACACATACAGGGAAGGTGCGGGAGTCAAACCTACGCCTACCTACATGAACTCACTACAGCATGATGCATTTACAGAATGCGCTACCGAGATTACTGAGCACAGTGCTGTCAGAGGCATACTTCTAGGTGGGTGACATCATCCGTAAGGGAATAGCTGACAATAGCCAAGGTATGTGTTGCGAAGCGTCTAAAAGCATGTTCATCTGCAGATGCAGCTGGAAACACACACACACACACACCCCTCACACACACAGGGAAGGTCTGGGAGTCGAACCTATGCCTACCTACATGAATTCACTGCAGCATGATGCATTTACAGAACGCGCTACCGAGATTACTGAGCAAAGTGCTGTCAGAGGCATACTTAGGCGGGTGACACCATCCGTGAGAATAGCTGACAATAGCCAAGGTATGTGTGTCTAAAAGCATGTTCATCTGCAGAGGCAGCTGGAAACACACACACACCTCACACACACACAGGAAGGTCCGAGTCAAACCTACACCTACCTACATGAACTCACTACAGCATGATGCATTTACAGAGCAGCTACCAAGATTACTGAGCACAGGCGCTGTCAGAGGCATACTTCTAGGCGGGTGACATCATCCGTGGGGAATAGCTGACAATAGCCAAGGTATGTGTTGTGAAGCGTCTAAAGCATGTTCATCTGCAGAGGCTGGAAACACACACACAGACACCTCACACACACACAGGGAAGGTCCGGGAGTCAAAACTACGCCTACCTACATGAACTCACTTGCATTTACAGAACACACTACCGAGATTACTGAGGCACAGCTGTCAGAGGCATACTTGGGGCGGGTGACATCATCCGTAAGGAAATAGACAATAGCCAAGGTATGTAAGCGCGTCTAAAAGCACACACACACACACAGGGAAGGTCCAGGAGTTGAACCTACGCCTACCTACATGAACTCACTACACCATGATGCATTTACAGAACGCGCTACCGAGATTACTGAGCACAGCGCTGTCAGAGGCATACTTCTAGGCGGGTGACATCATCCGTAAGGGAATAGCTGACAATAGCCAAGGTATGTGTTGCGAAGCATCTAAAAGCATGTTCATCTGCAGAGGCAGCTGGAAACACACACACACCTCACACGCACACAGGGAAGGTCCGGGAGTCGAACCTACGCCTACCTACATGAACTCACTACAGCATGATGCATTTACAGAACGAGCTACCGAGATTACTGAGCACAGTTCTGTCAGAGGCATCGCTTCTGGGCGGGATCATCATCCGTAAGGGAATAGCTGATAATAGCCAAGGTATGTGTTACGAAGCGTCTAAAAGCATGTTCATCTGCAGAGGCAGCTGGAAACACACACACACCTCACACGCACACACTTTGGGGAAGGTCCGTACACCTACCTACATGAACTCACTACAGCATGATGCATTTACAGAACGCGCTACCGAGATTACTGAGCACAGCACTGTCAGAGGTATACTTCTAGGCGGGTGACATCATCCGTAAGGGAATAGCTGACAATAGCCAAGGTATGTGTTGCGAAGCATCTAAAAGCATGTTCATCTGCAGATGCAGCTGGAAACACACACACACACACCCCTCACACACACAGGGAAGGTCTGGGAGTCGAACCTATGCCTACCTACATGAATTCACTACAGCATGATGCATTTACAGAACGCGCTACCGAGATTACTGAGCAAAGTGCTGTCAGAGGCATACTTCTAGGCGGGTGACACCATCCGTAAGGGAATAGCTGACAATAGCCAAGGTATGTGTTGCGAAGCGTCTAAAAGCATGTTCATCTGCAGAGGCAGCTGGAAACACACACACACCTCACACACACACAGGGAAGGTCCGGGAGTCAAACCTACACCTACCTACATGAACTCACTACAGCATGATGCATTTACAGAACGCGCTACCAAGATTACTGAGCACAGCGCTGTCAGAGGCATACTTCTAGGCGGGTGACATCATCCGTAAGGGAATAGCTGACAATAGCCAAGGTATGTGTTGCGAAGCGTCTAAAAGCATGTTCATCTGCAGAGGCAGCTGGAAACACACACACAGACACCTCACACACACACAGGGAAGGTCCGGGAGTCAAAACTACGCCTACCTACATGAACTCACTACAGCATGATGCATTTACAGAACACACTACCGAGATTACTGAGCACAAGCTGTCAGAGCATACTTCTAGGCGGGTGACATCATCCGTGAGGAATAGCTGACAATAGCCAAGGTATGTGTTGGGCGTCTAAAGCATGTTCATCTGCAGAGGCAGCTGGAAACACACACACACACAGGGAAGGTCCAGGAGTCGAACCTACGCCTACCTACATGAACTCACTACAGCATGATGCATTTACAGAGCAGCTACGAGATTACTGAGGCACAAGCTGTCAGAGGCATACTTCTAGGCGGGTGACATCATCCGTAAGGGAATAGGTGACAATAGCCAAGGTATGTGTTGCGAAGCGTCTAAAAGAATGTTCATCTGCAGAGGCAGCTGGAAACACACACACACACACACACCTCACACGGGGAAGGGCCGGGAGTCGAACCTACGCCTACCTACATGAACTCACTACAGCATGATGTATTTACAGAAAGCGCTACCGAGATTACTGAGCACAGTGCTGTCAGAGGCATACATCTAGGTGGGTGACATCATCCGTAAGGGAATAGCTGACAATAGCCAACGTATGTGTTGCGAAGCGTCTAAAAGCACGTTCATCTGCAGAGGCAGCTGGAAACACACACACACACCTCACAGGGAAGGGCCGGGAGTCGAACCTATGCCTACCTACATGAACACACTACAGCATAATGCATTTACAGAACGCGCTACTGAGATTACTGAGCACAGCACTGTCAGGAGGCATACCCCTAGGTGGGTGGTATCATCTGCAGAGGCAAGGCAGCCGATAGGGAATGAAGACAGAGTGCGCAGTCACACAGCATGTTACCATCCCAAGGTTTCCGTACAGTAACATGGTAGTGCTGCAGTCGGTAATACCAACTAACTACGGAGCAGTACATCACGACATGAATACGGGATGCACCACATACAGTATACCCTATGAGAGGGCATCCGGCATGCAGGATGTAGGCAGCCATTGTGGCATAACAACCACATATGAGTCACCTGGATGGTCACCATGGCTATGCAGGAGATCATTGGCCATGGCTACATGCCTAGTAGCAGACATCGGTGCCGACTGTAAAGTGTACCCCCAAATGGTGTACTGGCCATGCCTCTCATACCTAGCGGTTGCGAAGGGGAGACAGACATGCTCACGGGGTATCAACGCAGACGGGCACAGTGTGCACTGTACTGTGTGTCCATCTACACAGCTGCTTACTAGGCATGCTCAGACACTTAGAATCTGCACAGTGCAGACATGCATACACATGGGGCGACGGCATGGGAGGCAGAATGTGGACCATCGTTTGTGTCCACCCACACAACAGCACCATGCCACAGGCGTGGCAGTTGGTGCACTGCACTGTGTGTCCATCTACACAGCTGCTTACTGGGCATGCTCAGACTGCAGACATGCATACACATGGGGCTGACGGCATGGGAGGCAGAATGTGGACCATCGTTTGTGTCCACCCACAGCAGCAACCTGGCCATGCCACAGGCGTGGCAGTTGCGAAGGAAACAGGCATGCACATGGGGTATCAATGCAGACAGGCATGGTGTGCACTGTACTGTGTGTCCATCTACACAGCTGCTTACTGGGCATGCTCAGACAGAATCTGCACAGTGCAGACATGCATACACATGGGCGGCGGCATGGGAGGCAGAATGTGGACCGTCGTGTGTCCACCACACAACAACCCGGCCATGCCACAGGCGTGGCAGTTGCAAAGGGAAACAGGCATGCACCGCGGGTATCAATGCAGGCGGGCGTGGTGTGCACTGTACTGTGTGTCCATCTACAGCTGCTTACTGGGCATGCTCAGACACTTAGAATCTGCACAGTGCAGACATGCATACACATGGGGGCGGAATCATGGGAGGCAGAATGTGGACCGTCGTGTGTGTCCACCCACAACAACAACTCGGCCATGCTCACACATGTAGTATGTGCTACAGCGCCATCCGGCATGCAGGCGGAGTGCACACACTGCAAGTCATGGCCAGGTAAACCGTACACATGCACAGGGTGGACACACATGCAGTCACACATACACACAGATGACAGCACAGGCGTCCAGGTGCAGGCTGAACATGTACACTGTAGTGAACACTGTAGCTGCTATGCCAGCACCATGTCATCGGTGCAGCAGTATGCCTCACGGTCCAGCAACTGCATGTGACATATGTCAGAAGACTATGTGGTGGTGTCGTCCATCGTGCAGGTACACATGTACTATCAATGATCCCACAGGTGTGATGTAGTCCACCATACCGGTATACCACGGACAGGCGTGCTCCACACATACCACGGGCCTGACACAGATATGACACATGACTGCAGCTGTACCACAGTGAAACAATGTCCGGATATGTCACATATGTGATTTCCTGGCTGTGTGCATGGACTGCACACAGGACACTGAAACCTGTGATGTACCACATGCATAACACAGGCGTGTCTTGATGTCTCACACGAAGGGAAGGCAGACACATGTCTGTGGTATGCACCCCCTACAGGGTGTAGCGGTGTTCACTGGGACACATACCCTTGTACAGTTTGCCTGTGACAGCTGTGATACCATACCACAGTCCATGTTCCATGTATGTTGACACACATGTCACAATGTAGCAATGCATACACACATGGCAACAGGGGATATATGTGACACATGTACTGTGCAAGGTGCAGCTGTGCATGAGCGGTGTCCGTAACACAGTTGCAACCCCCTACCACATGCATACCCATCATGGGGGCCGTCATATGGTGGCATAGTAACAGCACGCATGGCAGTCTGTGTGTACACCATGTGTTTAAACACCTGTCCACATGCATGTGTGCAGGTGCTGGTCTGGGTGTGTCACACACCATCCTACCCTGCCATGTGCATACAGTCTGCTATGTCGCCTTTACATGACAGCGCTGCCATGATGCATACCCAGAGGCCATGCGTGATCGACCATATGTCACATTGCCACTGTAACCCCTACCACCTCCCAAGTGCAGATATTGGCACAGCTGCCAGATACAGTGGTAGTACGCAGGATGCACCACATACCGCTGCACGCCTGCACATATCCCATGTAGTGGGTGTGGCATTCCTAGCAGCAACAGGTGTGCAGGAATGTGTCCGCATCTATGCCACAGACGGGGGGGACTATGTGCCCACGTGCCACATCACTGTACACCATGGTAGAGATCTGTACCTACCTCAGTGTGGGGTGCATCGATGTGGATGGTGCAGTACATGCAACACGTCATCCCTCTGTGTAGACATGTGTGGCCACCACCATGTCAGTGTGTCAACATGTGTGTATGTCTGCTGCCTGTTGTGAGGGTATATGCAGATATAGTGTTGTGACTGGACACTGACCACACAGGGTGACCATCCCATACAGGTGCTGCATTGTACAGCCCTGTCAATGCCATACCTGTGAGCCTTACTGGCCACCTGTGCAAGACCACCCCCTGTGACATGGCGCGTGGGTGCATTGTCTTGTGAGGGTGCTGACCACACAGACAGGTGTCCCCTTCTGCACACAATGGTGTGTGTGCCATAGAGGTGTACGCACCGTGATTGCGGGCATATTCCTGTACTGGTACAGCATCCGACTGCTGAACACCGTGCACCACAGCTGACAGGTGACACCTGCGGTCAGTAGCCAGCACACTGCGTACGACAGCTGCAGAATGTCACCATACCTGTACTGTGTCATGCCATGTATGTGATGTCTCTGTCCACCGTAGCCTGTGGCACTGACCACAGGCGTCAGGTGCAATATGTGGACATGCGTCATGTACCCGTGTAAACAACGTTACACTGTATCCAGCTCCTTGCTCCATAGGTTTATGTGTATAACCTCTTCTTGCAATCCGACTGTCTGTTCTCTATATCAAAAGCTCTGCACCTGCTCCCCATAGTATTCCTACATAGAAAGTACATGTATACTAAATGGGTACTACACTGGCCTAGAATCCCCTTGTGTGCCCACTTCCCTATAGGTGCCTTCTGACCCGGTTACACAACAAATGCATTCACGTTCTCTGGCATGTCGAAGGTCAATTGCTAGTGACCTCTCCTGTTCAGATGGTGAATCTGGGCGTCCTGGGCACTGTTACAGGTGCCTCATGGACACGGACAAGCACCTCCCCAATGAACATAATACTGTGACAGGCGCAACTATATAGCCAGACAGGGGGCTGTGCTCTCTCAAACCATGACAGCAAGACCAAGCGGAGGGAAGGACACCATGCACACCACAAACCCAGTGTCACATGTGACTACTCGCAAATGCTAATCAAACACATGAACACACTAAGACATACCTGGAGGCACTGTTAAAACATGTCATGAACCTAACGAGCCCTCTGAAGCAGACACACAAGCAACTGCCTCCACAAGACATAGGACATGCAATACATAGTTCTCAACGTCAGTGTGCTAAACTGTCAGAGCCCCAAAAGGCAACACACACACCGGACACACTTGTAATGGGTGGCGCCACTGTCAGACACACCGATGTCCCACCACCAGACTGAACAAGGGAATGATCACAGTAGGCTGCCTGCGGGCGCTGGAATCTGCCACATAACACACGCACTCAGGTCCTCCGCAGCATGTACAGGTATGGCGCGGTCATTGCCCATGCTGGTGTCAGCGACTGGAACATACCACCCTGGGATACATTAAAGGAGACATAGAGGGCCCTCAGATTGTGTAGCCCAGGCCAGCATGTCCCTGACCCTGGGCAGTATCCCACCTCATCAAGTATGATGCCACTATACTGGCTCCAAGTGGTCACTCTTGATAATGTGCCTGGTTGCGGTGTCAGTCTGAGGGGATCCAGATTCCTCATACCTGGGATGACATGCTTGTGCGCCACGCCCCTTCGCAAGGTATGGCTCGCACCTGTCGCCCCTGGTCTTCAAGGGTTTGGCTAAGGCACCTGCCACCCCCACAGTGCCCACTGCAGGCAAGGCTGGAATGAAAAACCTACCACCCTACACTACAAACCTGGAAAACAGACAGGGTAATACTGCTCAGTGCCAGTGGTCTACGCCCAAGCTGCACACCCTCAAATGCCCTCCTCAGTATGGAGGACATCGATGTCAGTGCTGTGACTGAAACATTGATCAGGGCTGCTGAGAGCACCCCAGCACTATCGGGTCATACCCCATATCACGCGTTCAGGACCATAACCCAGACCTAACACAGAAGGAGGGGGAGTCTCCATTTCCATGAAGGATACACACACCTCCAGGTTGGCAGAAATGCACGTAGCAGGAGGGAATATCCAGGTGCAATTAACCATGGGTAGGACTGCCCTACAGTTTGTTGCATGCTACAGACCACCCTCCCAAACCCAGGATACCTGCACAGCCTTCCTGAAGACACTGGTGAGTGTAAATGCTCTCACAACACTGTCATATTGGGTGACATCAACCACCCATGCATAGACCGGGAACATTACCCAGGACACAACACCCTACACCAAAGGTCCCAGGTGTTCATACACCTGAATGCTGTGGAACAACCATGCATCATACCCACAAGGGGGGGAAGTATACTAGTTCTGATCATCACACATGGGGACGATATGCTCCACACACAGGATGTACATCCCTCAATCTTGAGCTCAGACTATATAGTCTACTCACTGGAGATCCGCATCCTGCACCCAACACGGCATGGGAGACCACAGTGGCGACCTCTCCACAGTGAACCACACGTCCATACGCACTGGTGTGGTACCCAACAAGGCCTCCATGCCAGTGGTAAATACAGGCCTCACTGATGACACCCTTACAAATGCCTTCTATGAGCACCCCCAGGAATGTCTGCACCAAGCGATCCTGATAACATCAGGACCTTGTCCACCGAAGGCAGGCACATGGTCTGGTGGACCCCAGCCATTGACAAACAGTACAACAAGAGTTGAGAGCTAATACATGACAGAGCAATATCAGTACCAGGGAAGGCATCACTGATTAATACCGGCGTTAACATACAATCACTCATACAATCATCCAAGGCTACCTGTGGGACTGGTACTGCAAAGGACACATAAGACAACCATAGGGCCTTCCTTAGCTATGGTAGGAACATGGGTGGAAGCACACAGTTATGCCCGGAATTACTCCAGAATGGTACAATGATCACTGAACCCACAGACATTGTCAACAAACCAATGGACATGTTCCATGCATACATCCCTCCCCCCAAGAGACGTATCCATCCACCAGAGTCTAGCCTCCCAAACATCCCGTATGCCCAGAAGAGCTGATATCTGTTAAGCAGTGAACACAGCATCAATGGGACCGGATGGTGTCCCCGCTGTGTGCTACACAACCTCATTGAGGCCCTCACCTGCATAAGGCTGCTGTTTCATCTTAGCCTTACTAACTACGATCCCGATGGATGGCATCGGCAACTATGGTCCCACTACACCAGGGTAGTGCTCTTATAGACTCTAGACATCCCTGCCCTATCAACTTGACAAGCCTTGTCTGCAAAGCTGTGGGGAGGTCCATACTGGAGCCCATAAATAAAGACATTGGTGTACAGCAAATACGGAACATACCCACATCGGCTTAGTCAAGGGCAGATCCTGCCTCCCAAACCTGGTCGACCTGTTTGGAGGGTCACTAAAAGCCATTGATGGGGGTACATCGGTTTGCACAGACTACCATGACCTGGCGGGGCGTTCAAACCACACTCCGTGGGCATCATAGAAAGGCTCACCAAGCGTATGTGGACATATGTCACATGATGGTTTGCCAACTGGATGGAGGTCAAACCCACAGGGTCTGTGTTCCTGGTGCCATGTCAGACTCCAAGCTGGTACAGTGGTGGCCCACAGGGCTCAGTCCTGGAGCCCCCTCCTGTTCGGCATTCAACTTTCCAATGTGCATGCAAACATAGAGGATTGTGGCAGACAAGGTATGCAGATGACTGCACACCGCCACCATACTCAACACCCATCAGACACGGACATCCACCTGGGGTCATAGAAATGGATAACTGGTGCCAGAGCCGCGGCCTGATGCTACATGCCAGGGAAGGTATGAGCCTACCCTTTGGGAAAGACATGTTCACCCGACTTACCATATAGGTGGTAATCCATTAAACATGGTGGGCGTGATCAGGGACATGGGTACCAAACCTGTCGGTAACCTCTCTCGACACTCACATTGCCAATGTGGTTGGGAAGACATTCCACTGTGCCCACCTGGTCATGAAGGTTCACATCACATCAGGGGAGGTCATTGTACCTGTACTCGCCACACATCAGACCAATGATTGTGTACAATGCCACATTGGAATGCCACCTAACCTGACACCTGCAGCACTTCGGAAGGACCTCAAGCGTTCCACAACACAGGGATAAAGGTGCTGAGACATACATGCCTGCTGCCCGACCCGGGGACTCGGCTGTGCCTTCTCAGCCTGTCTGCTCTGGTGATCTGTGCTACACACATGACATACACGGCCGCCCAACCGCCTGGGTGACATGGACATGTTTCCTCCTAGGCTCCAAAACAAAACACATATGGGCACAGAGGCAGCTGACCAGGGAAACCTCAACACGGACCCCATAAGCCAGGACATGCTGGGGGACAGGGTTCCATCGCCAGCAGAGACCCCCTAAACATGGAAAGGTTCCCAGCCCATGTGAAGCAGCAGCCCTGACTGGGCTTTGTCCAAGTAATCCTGGTGGTGGATGTGTGATCGTGGGTATCGCCAGGCATCATCTCTGTCATCACTGCTGGACAGAGGGACAGCGGACCGATGGATGTAGTATCCTCATCCCTAAGGGTGGTGAAAGCCACACACACTCTGGCTAGGCTTACACATGGCGTGGACACATGGCCTGGTATGTACCTATGCGCCCTATGTATCTTCTCTGTAAGGGGTCCATGCAGGTTGCAGGTACCTGTGTATGCTGATATTTGCGCCAGATGTGCCTGTGGGTAACTCCCACAGCTACACGCCAGGGGACTGATAACAGTGCTCCCAGTAGAACATGCAAGAAACCACCATATTTGGCATACGGGTTAACAGAACCAACAATGGTGCTACATGTAACCATCACGCATACCGTGTACACAGATCAATACTTATGCTGCACCTGCACTACATGGTATGTCTGCTGCATGATGTCAGTACATGCAACCAATACACGTCACGCACCTGTCACTGTCCTCGCACGACTGTACTGCAACGCATACACATCACGCACTGTCACGGATACAGGTATCACGCACACCTCTCACTACTCTTGTCTCCACCTGGCCATCAGAATATGTTTGCATAACCCGTGCACCGATGTTGTGGATGACAGTGCTGCGGCAGAGGCTTCATCATATGCACGGGTGATATGTGCCAGGGCATAGGCTGTACCAATGGATGACATCATGTGTGTGTGTAGGGACGAGTGCATTACTGGGCATGACTGTGCAGAATGCATGTGGATAACTGGTGGAGCCCTACAGTTGTGCTCTGCTGTGTGTGGTATGTGTGTTACACGAGGTTCAGCCATCTGTGATGCCTACGCACGGGGGTATGTAGCGGCCCAGGCTGTACAGTGCAAGTTAATGCGGCTCACTGTGTCCGCCTCTTGACCCATGATGACCGTACCTGCCTACGGTCGCTTGCGGGCACTACCGGGTGGAGTATGGAGTGGCCACTCTCGAATGACACATGTCCGCTGGAACAGGTATTTTGCTGGGACCCGGCCAGGGCCCGTCCACATGACCTGCTGTGTCCTGCCTGGTAATGATTTGGTGTCTTTTCCAGCTGCACTGCTGCTGCTACCAGCACTGTGTGAGTGGGCATGAGGGTGTGCCTGCACGTCGACCTGCGCAGGGTGGTGTTGCGCAGCTCTGGCCTATTGCGTGTCCCTATGCCTCACCCCTACCAGGTATTCCAGAACAGACAGCTCACGCTTCCTTGACGGATTGACATGCCGTGGTTCGAGATTCCAACCATCTCACCTAGTACCCTGTCAGAACCTTCGGCCAAGCTGCTGTTGAGCGTTAGCCAATGACTGGATGTTCTCATTCGAAATTGGGGAACGGGTGCGGACCCTCTGCAGCCTCTGCCCTTCTTGGTTCTGCCATTCCAGCACATGCCTGTGCCGCCATTACAGTCTGGAAAATGTATCTGGAGAGTACCCAGCTGCTGCCACCTGTATAATAGCAGCGAGTGCCTGTCTGCAAGAGCTTCCTCCTGCGAGCAGCACCAGCCACATGCCTGTGTGGCACGGTACCATTCATTACACTGGCAACGCATGGTGTGTACGCACCTTCTGCCAGCCACCACACATTTCCTGCTCAATGCCAACAGATGCTGACTGTCGGCTCCTCTATGGAGCAGCGGTGATGTGGTAGCATGTGTCGACATCTGAACGTGTGTCTTTGGAGATGAAGGGGACATAATTGGGATATTCATCAATGGCACAGCTTCTGCACAGTGACCCCTACCTGTGCCTCATGCACATATGGTCATCACCGCTAGTATCTGTGGGGACACTAGCATCAGATGGACCGCGGGAGAACGCACCTACACCACCACCTGTAGACCACAAAGACATACTGTAAAGATGCAGTACACACACCTCACATGAACACACACACACACACACACACACACACACACACACCCCACATGAACACATACACACACATACACACACCTCACATGAACACACACACTTGAACCACACATGCAGGAGACACACACACACACTTCCGTACACACACATGCAGACACATCATGCATGTGATGTTACAGATAGCATGCAGCATTCCCCACCCACAGCTCAGTGAATGCAGGCCAGACATTAATAGTGGTAGTATGCATATACTGCCACAAGGGTGCACACTACATCAGCGGGTGTCATTTCAGTAGGCATGCGATACACATTTCGCCGTGGTTGCATGTACATCACGTGATACACCGTTAATGACCTGAAGCGGGTTAACAGTACCACATGGCTGGCGTCCTTTGTCATGTACTCCGCGCCAACATGTGCGGTAACATGTGGACATGTGACAATGGTAGCCCGCCGTACCATCGACTGGATGTGCACGTGCAAGGTCGTCGCGTACAGGCGCTACAGGCCGAATGCGTATTAACAAGGATATTCTGTGCAGGTAGCCGGTTGAGCTGTGAAGCTATATCCGCCAGCACGGTGGGGTATGGGCACTGTGCTTTTCTGCGAACCTGGGTATGTTTCTGTGCGTCTCACGTAACATGGGCGCTTGCATTGCTATCACGCTTTGATCATGCTGTTCCCAGGCCGTATATCGACATTGGTGGCACCTCCAGTGGCTGCAGACAGGCATTTTGTTTGTCTGGTGTACATCAATTAACACAGGGGTCCTACAGCTATGATACTTTTTCATAGCGGACAGGGTGGCAGTGGCTTCCCACACGAATCATACTGTGTGTGGCAACATGCCTGTGGTGTCACTGCTGTACTGTTTGACTGGTCACCCAGGACAGTGCTGTGATGGGCATCGATATTTTGTCCTGGTGGCCCATGTGACATACACCCATACTAGTCTGAGGTGTCCCACCCGTCCGAAGGCTGCTTGCAGACATTGTGGATGTCTGCTATGTCATCACGTGGGTGTGTCGCGGGTGCTGTGTTGCAGACAGAACTGCGTGCGGGACATGTTGTGCCATGTCACAAGTGAAAAATGCAGGGGGAAAGGGCACATTGGCATGTGGCTGGGCCCAAACACACCAAATATGTGGGTACTGTGTGCAAAAATGGCATTAAAGCATACTACACATGCAGCCCTTGTGAACACCTACCTTTTATGATAGCGACGCCCTATCACCCGGGGTTATGTTTTGTATCCGGGGTACTTTGGTTGACATGTACTGGGGGGGTGGGCTGGGGAAACCCGTATGGACTGGAGCAGCCCAGGTGTGATGTCATACCCTGGCCAAAATAATATTCTATACCCCTGTAAAATGTTTACTAGAAAACCCCCCCTGCCGACAAAACCCATGGCTGTTCCGGACCCAGGTATTGGGTTGGGGACACCCCCCCAGATCACATTTTCCAATTTCCCGGGGGCCCCAAAAACTGGCCCGGACCTCCTGTGGTAGGGGTGGGGTTTGGCCCCCCAGTCCCAAAACCCCGTTCTCCGAGCGCCGGGCCATATTTTCCCGGCAGTGTTGGGACTGTGGGGGTCTTTTGCCCCCCACCCCCCTCCGCGTTTTCCTCCACACATGCCGGGCTTTCTTAACCCGGCGTCCCGGTCATTTGGGTTTGGGAAGGAAAAACCCACCTCCCCGAATGGCAGCCGGAAGTGGTTTCTTGCAAAAGTTGGGTTTTTCCTTTTTGGGTGTCCCCAGAAAAATTGGGCCAAAGGAGCTCCTCCGTGGGTTTTGTTTGCTGGGTTTTTTTGGGGGCCCACCCCCTGTCCCACCTTTTTTCCCCTTTGGCATTGTCCGCCGCCCTGTTTCATCCGTTGGCAGTGTCCCAATGTGGAAAGGGGCTTGTTCCCCCAGTTGTTACCCCCCTGCGCCCCTTCCTGCCACATCCCTCCCGCTGCTTTTTGTGCCGGACATCTAAAGATGTAAATTTTTGGAAAGCCAAAGGTATTTTTCACGTATCCTCCTTTTGGCCGGCTTGGGGAAAGGCTGGCAGCCGAAAAACCCAACCCGTGACAAAGGGTGACAGGCCCCATTTTCCTGTGGACGGGATATGCGGCCCTTTGCCATGACCCTGTAAACTTTGCACGTAACCTTCTGGGGGGGTGCATTATGGCAGGGTTTTCACAACTGGACGGGTTTTGGGCCCACCATTAAGGGAGGGGGGGTGTCCCTTCCCTATTTTTGTTTTGTAATCATTACACTGTCAACCCCCATGGTTTTGGTGGGCCCCTTTGGAAGGGGGCCCGCACCTTGGGGGGTTTATTCCCTTGGGACGCCCCAAAGTACACATTCCCCACGGGGCATGGTGCTGTGTATTGTTTAACACAGTGTGTTTTGGCCCCCCTTATAGCCAGGGGGTGGCCCAAAATGGGACCCCCTTTTTACATCCCGTGTTTTGCCCCCCTGTACTTCCCCCCCCAGCCCCCCTGGGGGGGGGTGTTGGGCAACCGCCCCGGTACCTGTATTGGGGAATGTTAAAAAGGGGGGGTTTTGGGAACCATGGACCCTTAAGAGGAATCCCCCAAGCCCCTTCGGTTGTTCCAAAACCAACAAAAGCACCGGGACACCCAGGGTCATCCCGTGCCAAAATTTCTTGGGTGGGACGGGGGTTAAAAAAGGTTTTAAGGGGGCCAATTTTGTCCATGCACAAGTAAGGCCCGTTTCAGTAGCCGCGGGGGGATGGTTGGGAATGTCAATTCTGGGACAGGGGGTTTTTGTCCCACCTGGGGGAAAAAGGGGGTTGGCAATTTGGGTGCCATTCCTTTTGTCTTTGCTAAAGTGTATAAAGGACATTACCCACATTGGGGGGCCCCCCATTTTCTTTTGGTTTTTGGGCCCAAACCCCCTTTGAAGGTTTTTCAGGGTTTCCCCCGGGGGGGTGTGGGTGCAAAGCCAGGGATTTTTACCCATTTCAAACATTACCCCGGACAGGGCCTAATTGCTTATGGGTTCAACATGTGTTGTCCCAAACACTATCCGTGGGGGATGGTTTGTCCGGCATGGGGCCAAAGTCACCCTCCGTCCCCCCTGACCCAAAGCAGCTGGGCACCAACCCCAACCAAACCCCCCACCGGGGGATGGTTTTTGGGGATAGGTATCCATGTATGGGGACAGGGAAAGTTCAAAATACCCCGGGGCCCCTTTATGGTTAACATTCCCATTTTTTTTCCTTACACACATTTTGACAATTTTTACCCGCCCCTTTATTGTTGTTCCCAACCCCTTGGGGAACCCGCTTTTACTTTCCCGGGAAATTCCCCGCCTACATACCCCAGATGCATGAACCAAATTTTTGTCTGTGGCCCCTGGGGGGTACAATTTGGGGGGGTTCGACAAAAAGTGGTTTTGGGGGTGGCTGGCGCAACCTTCTGGCCATGGGCACACAGGGGAACCTTTCCCAAAATACCCACGGGGAGTCCTTCCCCCAAAGGCAAATTCCCGCCAAAAAATTTTGTTTGGTTTTCTGTTGCCACCCGGCCCCCGGGGGGTGGGAAAACACCCGGGTATTGTGGGAACCCTTTAACCCCTTCCCACCCTGTCTGTGACCCCGTTGTTCCAGGGGCTTAAATTGTTCATGGACATGCACAATTTTCCAAAAGGGGGAAGGGGGGTTTCCAAACCCTACCACTCCTCCCTTTTGGTTCCAAAAGTCCAACCCCCTTTTTATTGTAGTTAGGCTTTTCACCGGGGTTTGGGGGGTGTGGGCCCCCGGGGAAACACCCCCTGGGTGTTTGCACCCAATTCAGAACATGGGCAAAACAGGGACACTGGCAGCCTACCTTCACCCCTTTTTAAAGGTCAACTGTTTTACACATTGGGAACCCCATAATCCTGGGGGGAAAATGGTCCCCAAAGACCGGCATTCCGGGGGGGGGGCCCCTGTACCCCTTACATGCATATGCCTCTGTGGCGGTACAGAAATGTCCCAGAGGGCTGTAAAACCACAGGCATGGGGTTCCTGTGGGGGAAAAGTTGCATTTCCCCTGTTGGGCCCCAAAACAAGGACACCAATAGTGCAACCCCTCCCATTTTTTCTCAGGGGGCCTGGGAAAATGGCCCCCCATTTTTTGGCCGCACACCCCGTCAGTTGTACAGGTTTACCTCCCCGGGCCCTCCTGGGTTTTAACCAACTTAGGGGGTCCCCCATTAACAATTTTAAAACGTATTTCCAACCAAACACATAGGGCCCTTTCCAGATACCCTGTTTGGACCGTAGGAAATTTTTCCGCCAACTTCACTGGGCACCACAGGTTTCAGGCGGTTTTCCCCTTCTGGGGGAGGGTTTTGACAGCTGTATGGGTGTGTGCGCAACCCCCAATTCCCAAAAGGAACCCCGCCCCCCTGTTGGGTCACCCCCCTGGTGGGTAACATTCCAAAACAAACCCCAACCACACACCCCCCCCAAAGGACAAAACCTCCAGGCTGGGGTGCCGGGGATTTTGGGGAAAGAAAAAACTTCAGGCCCCTGGTGGGCCCCCCCCTGGCACCAAAACCCATGATACCCCGGAACCCTGGGTTTACACCATTACAAAACCCTGCTCAGGGGTTTTTTGGATCACCCCGTGGCAGTTCCCCAAAAATATGTTACACTACACATGCACTTTGTTGGGGATGTAAAGGGTGGGGGGAAACCCCATTCCCCACAGAACATCACCCGGTTTTCAACCCCCTTGGGCTGTTCCCTCCACTGTTATTTTGGGGCTTTCCCTGTTTATGGGATTTACAGGGGGGTACGGATTTGGGCCTGTGGATTGGGTCCCCGGTATATTACCCCTTTGGGGGTGGGTCCCCGGCCAAATGTTGGGGAGGCGTGGTTTGGCACAACACTGTACAACCTACCCGGCATTTCAACTGGATAAAGTTCAACTGCCAGGCAAAGGGGGTACCCACCAAAAATACACCTTTACCACACGGGGGGCAACCCTACCTGGGGCATCTGTGGGTTTTGGACACAAAATGGGACTCCTTCACAGTTTTGCCCGCCTTCCCTGTCAGTTCCCATGATGTCCCACCAAGGGGTTTTTTAAAACCCGGCCCCCGGCATGGGCCTGTTTTGGGGCAATTTTTCCCTTTACCCCCACTGGCCTTGCACACAAGGGGGCACCACACCGGGGGGGACCACTCACCCCTTTTTTTTGGCCCCTTTTCCTGGGGACCTCCTCCAAATGCTTTTGCACCCGAACCTCCCGTTTTCGGATTGTTCCGGTTCCCCAACCCCCAACACATCCCGGACCCGCAACCACAAGGGGGGGGGGACCCAATCAACAATTTTTTTGCCCCCACCCTTACCCCGGTATTTGGGGAACACCCCCTGCCCTCATAGGGGCTCCAAAGTTAGGTAATGTTTGGACGGAACACATTGGGGCAAGCAACAGACCCCTTTCATGTCAACCCCAAGGTTAAAATCCCCGTCTGGGGTTGTTTATATTTTTTACATTCCCTCGACAGGTACTGCCATGTGCCCACAACCCAAACCCACCCCTTTTCCCCAGAATGGAAAAAACCCCTGTCCCAAAAACATGTTGGGGCATGGGATCCAACCTAACCTGGGTGACACATTTAACAACACATACCATACACTTTCCCCCACATGCATATCCAAAATTTTCTGGTTTTGTTAAAAACCCCTTTTGGGGTTACCCCCTTTGGGGAAATTTAACATATTTATGGTTTACGGCCCCCGGTAGCCAACCCTTTGGAAAACACACCCACGGGGAGGGTTTCAAAAACATTTTTGGGGTTCCTTACAAGGGAGACTTTTCTGGAACGTCTGCCTTTTACCCGGGGTTTTAAATGGGGTGGCAACCCCGGAAAACATTTTACACTTGCTACCCCATACACAGGGGGCCCTTTTGTTGCATACCAAAGGTTTTTGGGGGCCCTGTATTCCAACAGGAAGCATGGGGGGTAAAGGCCCCTTTTCACAAGCCCATTTTGGGTGGGTTTTTGTTTTTCCCGCCCCCACCTGCTGTTGGGAAAATGGGGCCCGTTTCACATTTCCCCCAGGGGGCACACAGTCAGCCCTGGTGGGGGCCCTTCGTTTTGGGGCCATACATGGTCCAAAGGGAGCTACCTTTTAAAATGATTTCCCCACCTTGCTGTTCCTGGCATTGGGGAGGTGTTGTTTTTACATCCCCATTTTTAATGGCCGCCAAAAACCCGTTCCCCCCATTGCAACCCGGAAAATGTTTTGGGCCCTGGGAATTGGGGGTTCCTTCCAACAATCACACTCCCCAATTTCAGGGTTGAAACCTTTTTTGGACATCCTGGGCCCTTACCCATTTTCATGGTATGCCTTTTAAAGGTATGTTCCCGCATTCCCCAAAGCACCTTTCCATTCCTAGTTTTTAAAAGTTCCCCCAACCCGGGTATGGCCACACCAGCCCACGGAATTCCCTACCTGTTGTGGACAGTTACCTTACCCCCCAATCCCCTCTATGGGACTTCCTTTTTGGGTCCCCTGGGATTGGGGTGGGTGGGATTTTTTTGGTTTTCCCCTGTGGACCCTTTGTTTTCCCCCGGGGCAATTTCCCACTGCTTCCCCTGCCCCTCATTGGATGCCCCCAAAAGCCTTTAAAATTTCACCCCTTGTTTGGGCTTCTTTTCCAAAAACCCACATACATGCTTTCCCACCTGTCAACCCCCTTATGGGGGGGGTTTACAAGGGCCCCGTTTTGCATTTTTCCATTCCCTTTACCCATTTCCCATTCCCGGTATTTGGGAATTTAAATCCACCCTCCTTATACCCCGTTCCCCAAATGTTGGGTTATACCCTGGCGGCCCAGTGGTCGGGATATCATTTCACCCACTCCCTTCGGACATTGTGGCATTTAAAAGGGGTTGGTTCATTCCCCCTCGTTATTTTTTGCCCCCCCTTCCAAAAAGGCTGTAAGGAGTTTTTGTCCAGCCCTAGTTCCCCCCCCTTTCATTTTTCCTGGGACCATTTTGGGTTTAAGGTATTTTGTTCAACCCTTGGGTGTCCCCTTGGCGCCTGTTTTGGGGCTTTTTATTTGGATGTGAACATGGTGTTTTAAAACCCCTTTAAACAACATTCAATAGATCCCTGGATATGTTTTTCCACGCCAATTTCGGTTTGGGTGTCAACTGCCCCAAAGGTGCTGTTTACCTTTTATTTCCCTTTTTTGGCATGGGGTACAATTGAGGGACATACGGGGTTTTGGGTTTATCTTACATAAGGTAGCCTTGTCCCGTGGCTCCACCCTCCTGGGGGGTTACAATTTCCCTTTTTGGGGTGTATTGGTTGTTTCATTTGGGGGTATCGCCTGGTGTGTTCCCAGGCCCCCAACAGGGGGTTTTTAAAATTTCGTTTTTGGAGGGAAAAACATCCCCGTCAATTTTGTCCCAATTTTCACAGGGGTTTTCTTTGGCCTTTTTTTAATGGGCCATTTCCGGATTCTTTTTTGCATTTTAGAAAACCCCCCGGGGTTTTGGGGGTGGGCCCGTGTAACCGGGGACCCCTCATATATTTTTGAACTTTTCCACATTGCTTTGGGGTTGGGGTTCGGGGTTACTTCGGCAGAACAACCCCCCATTTTTTGTGGGAACCGGGGCCTGGGACATTTTCCCACAAAAACACACCACCCGGGGGCCTGTTCTTTTTGGGGGTAGGGCTCCCCTTGGCTTGTTTGAGTACACATTTTTTCCCCCTTTGGGACCACCAAAAACACATTTTCGTGGAAACATTCATTGACACCCACCCCCTCCCCCCACTACACTACCCATGGGAGGTTTACACTACCCGTGGCCGCACAGGGCCATGGACCTCCCCCTTCATTGTTTCCCCATTTTACGTTCGTTTGGCCTGGGTTACTTGGGTTTTCCCTTTGGATGGCCCTTTATTGGGGGTTTTTCTTTTGTTTTCCCAAAGTCAGGGTTTTTTTCCTTTTTTATTGTACAAAACCAATTTGGCCCTTAAAATCCCTTATTCCCCCTTTCCTGTTTTACTTTATGATTTGTCATATACCATGAAGTTTAATTACCCATATTGTATATCCCCTACTCAAGGCATAGTTCACCGCGCGTGGCACATTTCAGCAACGCCCCCGGTTAGGCCCAAAACCCTGGGGTTGGTGTTTGGGGTTTCCCTGCCTTTCCCCTGTTTGGCACTTCCTTGTTGGAATCCACTGGGGCCCCCCATCGGTTTTGGGTGGCCCTTTTTTGTGTGGTTTCCCCTTTTGGCAGGTTGGGGGGTTATCCCGGGGGTGTGTAATATGTTCCCCTCTTTGCCCCTGGCCCCAAGGGGCGTTTTATTGGGGTCACAGGTGCATTCCTAACCCCTTTCCCACTCCCCTTGGGATTTTGGGCGTTCCCCTTACCTTACCCAAAAAACCTTCAACATAAGTACAGGCCCTACAAATATGGGGCACACCGGGAATATTGGGGTTTTACCAAAAACCCGGCCGTGTTTCCTTCCCCCCCCTTTTTTTCGGTTTTTCGGTTCCTATTTCGTTTTCCCCTTTGTTTGATTTTTTGATTTGGGGGGGACATACGGTTTGAAAACCAGCATCCTTTCCGGTTACCTGGAAAATGTGGGCATCCAAATATGGGTTTTGTGGTACTTATGCCGCAAACCCCCTGTAAACCCCCCATTCACATTACCTGGCAAATTAGGGAGGGGAATTCCCCCTTTGGGGGTTTTTTGCCCTACCCCCTTCCCGGGGGGATTTTTTGTATTTTGAAGTTATGGTAACCCCCGGTATTGTGGGGCCCCCGGTAATTTCGATTTGTTTGCCCCCCCGGGTTGGGGGTTTATGGTATTATGTTCGGCATGTGGGTGTCCCTGGTCCCGGGGCCTGTTGGGTGGCCCAAAATTCCCCTTGGTTTGAAATACCCGTTGGGGATTCCCTTTTAAAAAACCGGTCCCCGGGGGGGCCCCCTGTTGTTTTGTTTTTCCCCGGGTGGCCGGACAGCTTCCCCTTTTGAAATGCCCCTTATGTTTGTCTCTATTCCGGCTTGTACCCCTTTTTAGGTTCCCTTTGGGGAAATCCCTTTTTGAGGTACGGGTTGTGGGCCCCCCCCTCCACAACCCGGTTTTCTTTTCCTGTGTGGTCCCCCCGGCCCCTGGGAATTTTAAAATTCCCGTTGTTTTCCCCGGGGGTGGGGTTTGGGTCCGGTGGTGTTTTGGGGATTTCCCTTTATTGTTTTGCTTCCCCCGATGTATTTGTCACCAAATTGGGGGGTTTTCTTCGGGTTTTTTCCTGAAAGCTTTCCCTTTTTCATTCTTTCCCCGGATTTTTTCGCCTTTTCCCGTTTTGGGGGGGCCCCTTTTCCCGGGTTTCCCCCTTTTTGGTGGCATTGTTGTTTTGGGGCATTGGCAACAGCGGTGACCCCCAAGCTGGGCCCGTCATTCCGGGTAGGCCATCTTTCCGGTACCTCCCCATTTCTTTGAACTTTGCCCCCTATCCCCCTTTTTCAAAAATTTCTGCATCAAGGGGTTTTTACTCCCCCTTTCCTTTTTGTGGGTTATTCCCGTTTTTGGTCATTCTACCCCTTTTTTCTTTGCCTCATTTCTCAACCCCACCCCTTTTGGGGGTTTTTTCAGGACTACTTTGGGGAAAGTGTACCTCCCCCTGTGGCCTTATTTTTGCCTACCAAAATTTACCACCCGCCTGCACTGGACCCAAATTTCACCCCTTTTCGGGCCCAATTCCTTTCCCCAAAAAGGGGACACCCCCCCATACATTTTTCCCCCGGAGCCCCCCGGGGTTTACCGTACCGCTTTGGCCGCCTTACCGGGGGGGGTTTTCATTCATATTATTCCCCATTTCTGGTTACTTTCTTTCATATTCCCGAAAACCTTTTCCCTTTTTTGGAACCCCTTTCCCTGGGTGGGGGTTTCCTCTTCCTGGGGTTAAATTTCCCCCGGGGCTAGGTTTTTTTCACTTGTTTTTACTTGTCAATTTTTTCAGTTTAACCCTTTTCCGCACCTTCCTTGGGGGCCCTGTTTTCCCCCCCCCCCCCCCCCCCCCCCCCCCCCCCCCCCCCCCCCCCTCCCCCCCCCCCCCCCCCCCCCTCCCCCCCCCCCCCCCCCCCCCCCCCCCCCCCCCCCCCCCCCCCCCCCCCTCCCCCCTCCCCCCCCTCCCCCCCCCCCCCCCCCCCCCCCCCCCCCTCCCCCCCCCCCCCCCCCCCCCCCCCCCCCCCCCCCCCCCCCCCCCCCCCCCCCCCCCCCCCCCGCCCCCTCCCCCCCCCCCCCCCCCCCCCCCCCCCCCCCCCCCGCCCCGCCCCCCCCCCCCCCCCCGCCGCCCCGCCCCCCGCGCCCCCCCCCCCGGGGGGGGGGGGGGGGGGGGGGGAGGGGGGGGGGGGGGGGGGGGGGCGGGGGGGGGGGGGGGGGGGGGGGGGGGGGGGGGGGGGGGGGGGGGCGGGGGGGGGGGGGGCGGGGGGGGGGGGGGGGGGGGGGGGGGGGGGGGGGGGGGGGGGGGGGGGGGGGGGGGGGGGGGGGGGGGGGGGGGGGGGGGGGGGGGGGGGGGGGGGGGGGGGGGGGGGGGGGGGGGGGGGGGGGGGGGGGGGGGGGGGGGGGGGGGGGGGGGGGGGGGGGGGGGGGGGGGGGGGGGGGGGGGGGGGGGCATTACCATTTTTTATTTTTTTTTATTTTTTTACATGTTGTGCATGTTTTCTTTGACATTCTCTGTGTCTTTCGCCATTGGCATATGGCAACAGGGTTGGGGGAATTTTTCCCTTTTTTTTAAAAGGGCTTCTCGTGGTTTTATCATAAGTACTGCAACGCTGTTGCCTTTGGTATTGCATTACTCTTGCCTGCATTGGATTAGCTTTTGACCTTACCTTACTGTTTCTGCACGTTGCACCTACTATTTCCTGGCATGCATCCTGCAGAGCCCTGTCATGCGTAGTTTCTGGGACATGGAATATCATGCGTTTTGTGTGCCACCGCCATTATGCTGCCTGTCTACTTGGCTCTGCTGTGTCAGGTCTTCACTCTTTGCAATCTGATACCTCCCCTACTTTCTTTGCATTCATATGCCTCCCCTATCCCGTTTTGCAGGTTTCTGCATACAGAGTTGTCAGCTGCCGCCAATTGGCCTTCGTAGGTTGATTACTGTTGATTGCTCATTACTACTCCGATTACACTCAAGCTTCCGTGATTTCCTCATATTCTCAACATCACCTTCCTGTATCCGATGTTGTTTGCGGGGCAAGCATCACATGACTGGGTTAAGGGAACGTAGTCATCCTCGTGCACATGCACCTCTGCGCACATTGTGTGCTCTCAGCTCAACTATTTCCACACACGCCGGTCCTGCAGCTGTGCTGTGCAATGTACAGCCCAGGTTTGCTGGGCTCCAATGTGCTTCCTCCTACAGTGGCACACCCCTCTGCAGGTGACATGTATTCCCTCTGAGCCACCTCAGTGTATTACCGCTGCACCGTTTGGTACAGCCTTACGCGGCGGGGGTTTTGCGATTCAGTATTATCTGCCTCATTTGCATGGCATTGACTACTAATTCATAGTTACCACGCCGAACACTGCCGCGACTCCTTGGCAACCCTTGCACCGTGGATGTGGCTTTCCTTGCATACCATGGTGTATTGTGGCTGTGAAGCTGATGTGTATTACACTGCTGTTTTATGACATTGTCATATTATTTCATTGTTTAGCACCTTCCACGGACATGTCCTGGGGTTCTGCTGTGAGTTTCTGTGGACATACTATTTATGTTATTATTTACATGTTGTGCATGTTTTCTTTTGACATTCTCTGTGTCTTTCGCCATTGGCATATGGCAACAGTGTGATACCTGACGCTGACAGCCTTCCGTTACTCCTATGTTATGTTTGGGTAAATGTAAACCGTTTTTTTTTGGTTTACATTGCCGTGCCCTTATGCTATGCCTGCGCCACTTCGTGGATCGCTATATGCCTTCATTTGCATGGTGCAACACCGCACATGGGGTGTTTAGCATACCTACGCCGGGGGCGGCGCAGATCCGGCGCATGCCGGTAGTGCAAGTGGGATTGGATCGTACCTGAATCACTCGGCGGCCATATTTGGCGTTGTAACGCCTACGCTATGCGTCCGCCTGGCGCAACGTTCATGAATCCCGGGGTATATTTATATCTATTCCATGTGTTTTCCACTCTGACTTGGGGCATGCCTCAGGATTCTGGTTCTCATGACATCAATAACTCTCATAATACCTCTGGCAAAACTTGACATGATGATAGAATGTTATCTGAAGGCTACTGGGTACCAGCATCGACACCCACTGTCTTTTCAAATTCCTTTGTTAGGCTTTCTAAAAAGATAAATGACTTGCTGCAGACATCAAATATCCCTGAGTTCAGGTCACCCAATTTTCTCCTTGTGCTTCAGAGCAGTCAGTCACAGCAGACACCTCAGACCTCATATGTGGAGCTGTGTGTAGGGTAGTAAGTGCGCCACATCTCTGGCACAGGAAAGACAGGAAAAGCATAAAATAGATGCTAGCTGTTGTAAAGGTTCTCAACTCTGACTCCTTTGTTGCCCCAGGCACTGTTCAATTAGTTACTGATAATACCGCATTGATGGGTTACATATATAGGGAGGACCAGATGTTAGCCCATTTATAGACCAGCAAAGTTAGCATGGGATATAGCTTTACAACACAATCTTACTGTAGAGGCACCCTGCATTGTATCAGAGGAGATTGTGTGGTAGAGAAGCTAGCAGAACAAATGCAGGCCTTAATGAATGGAAAACAGATCAGGGCTTTTCCCAAGATTAGCTGCATCTGTGGGAAATTCTTCTTTTGACTATATTAAGCAATTAACTGGAAGAATTCTGTTCTGTGACTCCATGCAAGAAGGCCTGCAAGACAAATGCCTTTCTGTTTCTCTGGGCAGGAATGTTCCTGCATGCTTTTTCACCTTTCCTACTGATAAGTCAGACACATTGGAGAAAAAGATATGTTGAACATAGAAATACCAATCTCTTGAACATGCTCCCCATACGTTTGAAGCAGAGTTCCTCCCTATCCCTACTGAAGTGACACTTGCACCAATGGATGGTGAATAAGTTGTTCATCCATGGGCTGTCATATATGTGTATGAAGGACAGAAGCACACAGTAAATCACCCCCGTATGTAAATAAAATTTGTGAGACACTTTTGGGGTGCATGGCGACAGTGGCCATTACCTTGCTAAACAGCTATGAACCTATGGTATGTGAGGACCTTATAAAGTGTGAGGAACAATTCCCCTCAGCTCATTGTGGTGATGCCCTTCAGGCCCGGGCAACAGTGGTTCTCCCTTATTTTGGAATTGAGCAGGGTCAATTACCACAAGCTTGCACACAAATTGAATTTACTCATACAAGAACTGGGCTGATTGATGCTTTCCAAACCACACGCAACTAGTATGTTTTCTGAGGATGTGCATCAGGTACTAATGGAGGCAAAAGGGCCTGTTAATCAAAAACCATACATAATCAATTGAAAAATGTTTCTACTCCATGATAGCAAAACAAGTGAGTGAGCGAGTGAGCTGGTATCCTATGGCTTGTCTTACTTCTTCATCAAGGTTAATTTGCCAGTCAGTTCAGCAAGTCTGTCTATGGATCTCTTTAGTTCACTGAATTCTCTTCGCAATATGTTTTACAAAGGGGTGTCAATGATGAAGAATTCCAGAAAACTGGTTGTTCCTCCTTGTGATCATAATTTGGTGTTACGGAAGTCAGCTATCTTAGGTTCATAACATGGAAGTCACTGTTGCTGATTGCTCTGACCCCTGGAAGAAGAATATCAGAGACACAAAGCAGCTGGGATGGGTGAACCCTTTCTCTTTTTTCACAATGACAGGGTCACTGAGAACTAAACCTTCTTTTATTAGTGAAGTGGTATACGACTTTAAGCTAACTATCCATGTACTCATTTTCTTTCTAGAATCCAAAAAAAACAAAGGAGAAAGGATACTTCTTCCTGTGGATAGCTATGGACAACTCAAGTACCATTTTGAAACAACCAATCTTTCGGAACTCCAGATCAGATGTTCATTGCTTGTGAAGTTAATAAGAAGGGACAACTTGTATGCAAACAGACTATTTAGCAAGTGGTTGTCTAGGGCTATCACTTTTTTATCTCACCACCAAGTATTACAGGCAGATTCAAGGCACACTGTTC
>NC_056728.1:775936222-775959593 GCF_019279795.1 Protopterus annectens
GGTGACTTTAATTACCCCACTATTAACTAGGAATCCTATATGACAGCAAATGCACATGCACAGAGATTCCTGTATTTTGCAAGCACAAACTCTCTGGACCAGATAGTCAGTACACAAACCAGGGGTGCAACCATACTGGATCTGGTCCTTACTAATATGGGAGACTGCTGCACACCCCCTACTGTAATGCCTTCCCCGGTAAGGTCACACCACAAAATGGTCTCCTTTGAAGTAAAAATAAACCCTGGATAATCTTCTCAGCTAAACATGGAATATCCAGGAACTATTCTAAGGCTAACCTCCTGCTATTAAGTGAGAACCTTGAAAATTTTCAAGCCCCCAAAAACCCTAAGAACACTTCTGCCTGTGCAGAACTGCTGACAAACACTATACAAGCATGTTAATAGCTGCATACAGGCAGCTATACCTACCAGGAAGAAGTACAGAATGAACTAAAAAAAAAGCCACCCAGGTTGAATCACAAAGTCAGTTGACTGTATAACAGGAGGAAGAAATTCATGGCAAAATTTAAGAGGTGCAGCACCCAGCAGGATAAAAGCACTCTCAAACTAAGCAAACAACTCAGAGGACAAAAAGTATACCAAAGCCAAACTTGAGGAAGTTTGGCCTCCCAGGCCAACAACCACCACCAAGCAATTTTTAGCTATGTCTGTAACCTCAAAGGCAATACACAATTGTGTGCAGAGCTCATTGTAAATGGAACCACCTATACTGAGCCAGAAGATATAGAAAACTTACAGGCTGATAAATTCAGCTCCAACTTTACTGGTTTCTCCACCTCAACCTTCCCTCAGGAAAATTAACAAATATAACTCCCCCTACTATCACTAGGAAACAGGTCCTTAAATATTCTCTCTAAGACCAAGAACACTGCATCAATGGCCACAGACAATATCCCTGGATGCCTTCTAAATATCATGAAACATGACCATCATGGCCTATGGAATTACTATATCAACTGTAGCCTCCTAACAGGCTTCGTGCCTCATGAATGGAGAAAGGCAACAGTCATCCCTCTGCACAAAGGTGGGCCATCTACAGACCATGGAAACTACAGGCCCATAAGTCTCACTAGTCTTATATGTAAAGCCATGGAAATAATTATCATGGAGATGATCAGTAGAGATATGGTAAACCTTCAGACACTGGACCCAACCCAGTTTGGTTTTGTCAATGGCAGATCATGCCTACTCAACCAGGTGGACTTCTTTGACAAGGTCACCAAATCAACAGATGAGGGAAAAATCATTCAGACTGCCTACCTTGACCTGGCCAAGGCATTTGACAATATCCCACTTGAGCACTGCTGTTGACAAACTCAAGAGGTTAGGTACAAACCTGGATGTTAGTTGGTGGATAGCCAACTGGCTTACAGACAGGACCCAGGAAGTTAGAAGTGGGTAGTCCACCTCTACAAAGAGGCCAGTCACAAGTGGAGTCCCATGAGGATCATTCCTTAGACTGCTCCTTTTTGGAATTTACTTCTCAGAGGTCACAGCCAATGTCAGTGGTCTCTGGCTAACTAAATTTAGGAGCTGTCACTGAATCTCACACTGACAAAATGTTCTCCAGGAGGGGCTGACACAGATAAACAGCCAATGTCCGAGCCATGGACTAAAACTAAATGCCAAGATATGCGTAATTAGTACCTTCTGGGAAGTCGTCAATCTCTGGTAACTATCAAATTGACAACACATCCCTTAGAGTTGACCCAGGAGTCAGGGACTTAGGGACACACATAGATAGTAATCTAGTCTTTGATCATCACATGTCTACAGTGGTGAGGAAATCATTCTATGTTGCGCAACTTATAAACAAAGGTATGGCATCTAAGTCTAAGAAAGTCATTGTTCCATTGTATTCGGCATTCATCAGACCATTCATCGAGTACAATGCCCCCTTTGGTATATACCTAAGCAGGCATATTCAACAACTGGAATATCCACAGAGGTTGCTCAATAAAAGAATAAAAGGGCATAAGTAATATGCCCTATGCTGACCAACTCAAGCCCCTACCCTTATATTCTGTGTCCTACAAGTTTTTCAGGGGAGATATATGCCTGGCATACAGGTCATTATCAGACCCCACTCTGATGGACCTCCTGCATATCCATAACACAAACAGTACCAGAATTACTCATTCTAAAGAATTAAACCTTGCCTATGATATAAATAAGACCTGCTGGAGAGATAGGTATGTATCCCAGAGACTACCCCTTCTATGGAACAGGCTTCTCATCCATGTGAAGGAAAGTTCCTCCCTAACTCAAATTCAAGTGCAACTTGGACAATTGGATGGGAAACTGGAAATGCATCCCTGATTTGGCATCCAAGTCTTTAATGGACACAGGTAGCCTGTAAATGGTTCACCTGTCAGGCCTATGCTTGCACTTATCAATGGTATCAGAACTTGTCAGAAATTTGGGATGCATCACTAGGCTTAAAAAAGCCCTTGAGGTCGTTAGCCTAGTAAAGACTTATGAACCCATAAATGGAAATAGTAATCAGGGAACTAATCGAGCAGGACATAGGGAACCTCCAAACACTGAACCCATATCTGTTTGGATTTATCAAGGGCAGGTCATGCCTACTCAGCCTGATGCATTTTTTTAAAATGTCATCAAAGCAATAGATGAAGGGAAAATGGAATACACAGTAAACCTCAACTTGGCCATAGCTTTTGACATGATTGCTCATGAAGATAGAGTAGAAAGCTAAATACACTGGGAAAGAACACTTAATTCAATAGATGGATTACCAAACCATCTCACAGACAAAAACTAGGAAATCAAAATAGAGTACATTACCTCTACAAAGAGACCAGTCACCAGTGGAGTGACCAGGGTTCTGTGCTGGAGCATCTCTTTTTTGGCATCTACTTTCCTGAATTAAAAGCTACTACCAAAGGGCTATGGCTGACTGAGCTTACAGATGAGTGCAAGATAGGAGCAGTCAATGAATCCCCAAGTGACTTAGCATCCTGGATAAACGTTTGTCCCAACTAAGTAACTGATGCCAAAATCATGGACTAAAACTAAATGCCAAAGAATGTATTACTGTATCCTTTGGGAAGCTATCCACCCTAGGGAACTACCACACTGACAACATGACCCTAAGAGCTGATCCAGTTGTTCAGGATTTGGGATGTTATGTGGGCAGTGCCATACCTTTTGACCAAAATGTGTCCACTGTTGTAATTTTTTACTTCATTCTATATTGTATATTTTATAAACAATAGGGTTGTGTCTAGATCTAGGAATGAGGTTGTTCTCCGTTACTCAGCAGTCATTATGCCAGGTATTGAATCTAATGTCCTCTTTGCCATGAATATGTCCAGACATATGCAACAAGTACAACAACCATAGAGATACTTTGTTAAAAGGATACAAGGCCTAAACTACATGTCCTAAATGGACCAACTCAAAGCTCTTCCACTACACTCAGTATCCTACAGACTGCTAAAAGGTTATCCGTGTCTGGCATGCAAGCCATCCAACAACCCAGTATTGATGGATTAACTGTACATAAGCACAGTGGCATCAGAAATACTCTGCCTTGGGTTCTAAGTCTCTTCTGCAACATCAACAGAATTGTTTGGTGGGATGGGTAAATCTTGGACAGGGTACTGCTGCTCTGGAACAGACTTCCCATCCAATTCAAAACAAATGTCATCCCTGTCCATAGTCAAGCACAATTTGGATCTATGGATGGGAAACAGAAAAAATACCCTAGGACTGCCTTCTGTATTACTAATGGACAAAGACAGCTCTTAATGCTTTACCCCAAGTATGGGTCCTCTGAAATTATTTGTAGTACAATCCCAGTTATTCTCATTAGAGGTGATCTATAATTATTGACCATGGGATGATTAAGACCAGTCTCTAAAAAGATGTGCTAGGTTAAAAACTGGCCAGGCTTAGAAAAAGCCTACAAGGGCATCTTGCCTAGTACTTACCTATGAAACTTTAAAAATGTCAAAAACGTATTAATACCCTCATTTATTTATTTATTTTATTTATTTACTTATACCTGGAATACATTTTAAAAATACATGAACCAGTGAAAATATCTTTGTCATTGGTTTGGGAAGAGACAGAAGGATAAGGGTATTTGTATCTCAGAAGTCAAATCAAATGTAAAGGGTTAATATCTGACAAAGTCTGTAGATGACTGTAAACCTGGTATCATCATAAACTCCCAAGAGGATGCCAAAATCTACCAAGAGGGCATTTCCAAAACAAATAGCTAGTATCAAAACCATGGACTACAACAAAATTCTAGGAAATGTACATTGATTATATCCTGCAGCAAGCATGACTTTTCTTGTAATTATCAGATTGACAATACACACCTAAATGTTGATGATATAGTGTGGGACATAAGAACTTATGTTGACAACCAAATGTCAGAGATCTGTGAGTGTAGGTGTGTGTGTGTGTGTGTGTGTGTGTGTCTAAAATATATATATATATATATATATATATATATATATATACATATATATATATATATATATATATATATATATATATATATATATATATATATATACATACACACCAGCCAATCTTGAAGTGCCGGTATTAATACTATGTTGTTTTCCCCTCACAGGTGGAGATAGGATTCAGGGACCCTCCTGCTTGATCATCATATATCCACTGTTAAGGAAGTCTTTTTTCAATGCAGAGCTTATATCTAAGGGTATGGCATCACTGTCCAGGAATTTAATCATTCCAAAGCACTCTGCTTTCATAAGGCTGCTCATTGAATTTAATGTCCCATTCGGTAAACACCAGTCCAAATAATTGTCACAACTGGGGCAACCACAACTCACTTTCTCACCCAAAGAAATCAAGGGCATAAATCACTAAAAACATGCAGACCCTCACACAAGCCATGTTTCTCTTTTCAATATCATGCAGGCTAATATGAGGCAATCTCTGCCACGCTTATGCAGCCTCAACAGACCTTATCTTGTCAGACCTATTACAGATTCACAAGTCCACTGATAGCGTGAACACCTTCTGAAGGGATCACAATCTGTTTTGGAACATAAATAGACATGTTGGAAGGACAGATATGTTTCGCAAAAACTGTCTTCTACTCCACATAAAGCTGAATAACTTCTCTTACTCTATTCAAATGCTACTTTGATAGATGGGAAACTGCAAATTCACCCCTGGTTTAGCACCCATATTCCTCAGGGATAGGAGCAACAAGTAAATGTCCCAGCATATCTCCTTTGTCTACCTTCGGGTTACTCATATGTAAGTTGATAAGGGGTAAAAACTACCACAGGAATGTACGGCTATGCTTCTTAAAATCATCACAGATCAATAGCCTATAAACAGGCATGTACAGATCCTACAACATGCTACAGCAGAGCTATACAGACTGTTTAGTACCACTATGTCATAAGAAATGCCATAACAGGCACATACTGACCCTACAACCTACTATGTCAGCACTATACAGACTGTGTACACATGTCCACATACAGCATATTTCAGTACCAGAACATCCATAGCACTATACGGGACTGCTTGACTAAGTATGTCTACTTCATTAGCTTCCTACTGTTGAGTGAGTGCTGAAAATCAGTATTACCATTGAGGGTGCTTAACAGTGATGTCGCTTTTTCCAGGTGTTAAAAACATTTGGCCAACTATATCTCTACACAACACTCTTGTGTACCTCATAGCAATCACAATATTCTGTAGTGTGTGTGATGTTTTGTAATTGTTAGTCTCTGCTTAATGACACCAATGCTATCCCTAACAGAACCAATATGCTATCCTTCAAAAAAGGAAGCCAATCTGGTGGTCCCCTGCCATAAACAAACTCTACAACAGAAGAAAGAAACTGTTGTAAAAAAAATCCCATGATTGGAGGAACTCCCTGGTCAGCCTCAGTAAGAAGCTGAGATCCCTCATAAAATCCTCCAAAGCTAGTTACAAAAACAAAATTGCCACTGATTCTAAAGACAACCACAAAGCATTATATAGCTATGTCAAGAATCTCAACGGCAGCACTCAGATCTGCTCTGAGTTACAGCACAATGGCACAATATACAGAACCAACTGATATTGCCAATATCCTGGCAGACAGGTTCAGTGCTAACTTTACCCCTCTCTCACCCCCTAAAGGGCCCATCTCTATACTGGAAGAATGCAAAGTTCCTGTAATCATGGATGCAAAGGTAAAAACCACACTCTCCAAAGCAAAGAACACAGCATCCATGGGACCTGACAACATCCCAGGCTGCGTTCTATATGAACTACTGAATGAACTGGCACCCCACCTAAGCACCATGTTCAGTCATAGCCTCACTTCAGGCTTTGTGCCCACTGAATGGGGCACAGTGACAGTTATCCAACTCCACAAAGGGGGAGCCACCATGGACCCTGGGAACTACCACCCCATTAGCCTAATGAGCCTGGTCTGCAAGGCCATGGAACATATCATCATGGAACTTATAAACAAAGACATTGGTAAACTCCAGCCAGTTCGGGTTTGCAAAAAGCAGATCATGTCTCCTAAACCTGATAGACTTCTTTGAAGCAGTCATCAAAGCCGTAGACGAGGGTAAGGTGGTTCACACAGCCTATCTAGATCTAGCCAAGGCTTTTGACACCATCCCTTACTCTGTAATTATACATAAACTCACTAAACTAGGTATAAATCCCTATGTCACAAGATGGGTTTCCAACTGGCTCACTGACAGAACCCACACGGTGAAAGGAGCAGACGCCAAATCCGACTTCAGACCAGCGACAAGTGGAGTACCACAGGGTTCAGTCCTGAGTCCTCTCTGTTTGGTATCTAATTTTCTGAAGTACAAGTTAACACAGAAGGTCTTTGGCTAATAAAGTTCGCAGATGACTGCAAACTAGGAGCCATAATCTCAACTCCTAATGATGTGGACATCCTACAAAAGGGCCTCACTGAGACAGATGCCTGGTGCCAAAGCCATGGCCTCAGGCTCAATGCAAAAAAGTGCACTGTCATCCCCTTTGGTAAAAACTCTGTACCCATGAGCTACCACATAGGTGGTAGTCTATTTAACACTGAAAGTGTGATAAGAAACCTTGGGACACAGGTGGACAGTAGTCTCTCCTTTGATAATCACATCACCACAGTAGTCAGGAAATCCTTCTACATGGCACACCTCATCATAAAAGGTTTCTCATCCAGGAAAAAAGAGGTCATTGTTCCCCTCTACTCGTCACTCATTAGACCCATTATAAAGTACAACGCCCCTTTTGGTATGTACCTCACAAGACATCTACAACAACTGGAAAGGTCACGGAAAATATCTCACAAAAAGGATTACCAGCCTCAAAGAGATGCCCTATGCAGTCCGTCTCAAAAAACTCCAGATTTACTCCGTCGCATATCGCCTACTCAGAGGAGATCTCTGCCTAACATACAAAGCTATGTCAAACCCAGAGCTGTTGGACATGCTCCACTTAAAGAAATCCAAGTCACTCCGAGCTACATGCTCTAGGGACCTAAACCTTGTCAACACAATAAACAGAATATGCTGGAGGGATAGATTCCTGTCCCAGAGTCTTCCCAAACTCTGGAACAAACTACTATCTATATAAAACAAAGCTCCTCATTAGCACTCTTCAACAAAAATCTTGATGATTGGATGGGAAATAGGAAACTCACCCCGGGGATCACCTCTGTGGCTCTGCTCGACAGGGGCACAGGAAAATAATTTTCTTGGGTAGCGAAAGCCAGGGTACCTTTTTGGCTAGGTTTATATAGGCCCTAGGGCCAATAGCCTAGTACCTACCTATAAACCTGTACTATATAGTCTTTATCTTTTACTGTACACTATTTTACTTTATTTATTTATTTTATTTTTTTCAGACCTTAGAAGAATATCAAAAAATATTATGATGCAGAATATCTCTGTAACTATCAATTTCATTTTATACAGCCAATGTTAACATTCGACGAAAGAGTTGTTTTGATCATAAATTAAAAATAGCTGTACTAAATATCAAAAACAAATAGAAGGAAACTGAGGTGCCGGCTAATAACCTAGAAGGCACTTTGGTGCCACCACCCACAAATATATCCAGGCCAGACACATATACAGTATGTAATAATTTACACCATCAACAACAAACGTAACCTTAACACCCTTTCCTCTGCACTTTTCTTAGACCTGTCCAAGGCTTTTGACATGGTCAACCACCAAATACTCATACAAATTCTTCAATCTATCTCACTTGACATTCTACCTATTAAATGGTTCAAGTCCTACTTAACTAACAGATATCAAGCTGTACTCTGGAACTCCACTCTATCTACCCATCTACCAGTTAACATCGGTGTCCCTCAAGGGTCCATACTGGATCCTCTCCTGTTTTCTTTATTCATAAATGACCTCCACCAAGCAGTTCCCCTAGCTACATGCATACAATACGCAGACGATTCCACACTTATTTGCTCAGCCACAACTGTATCAGAACTTCACTTTCTGACACAATACATATTTAACTCTGTTGAACAGTGGTTTAAACAACGATGTCTCCTACTTAACCCAAAAAAAAACTAAACTCCTCCTATTCGCACCTACCAATAAATCCCCCCAAATAGACTTTACAATTTTATCTAAAAATGGCACACCTATATCCCAAGATCTTACTACCAAACTGCTAGGCATCACCATTGACAACAACCTTAGCTTCGACACCCATATCAGCAACACCTTGAAAACTATTAATAAAAAATAGGCTCTCTTTACAGAATCAAACCCTACCTCACTCCAGCAACTAGAATAACCATTGCCCACTCCCACCTAATCTCTTCCCTTCTCTATGCCTCACCCATATTTACTAACCTGTCAAAACATAATCTTATGGAATTACACCTACAATAGCATAGCCAGGTTTGCTACAGGTAACCCTTTCAGAACCCACCACTGTATTAATTTAAAGCAACTAGGCTGGCTTGAATTTCAGCAGCAACTGAAAATTAATCAACTAACCATCGCCCATAAAATACTGTATCAACCTGCCAAAACACCTATTTTATCTACTCTAATTTACCCTTACCATAACCTGAAGTCTCTAAGATCTGCACACAAACCTCTTGTAAATATTGACAAAGCAAATAACAAGGCTGGAGATTCCCTCTTCTCCAATACTGTTGGAAAACACTGGAACCTACTTCCCTCTGAACTATCTACAATTCCCTCTACAACTCTATTTAAAAAGAAACTTAAGCTCTTCCTCAAAACAAAGTGGTTGTGCCCCTGTACTAATCCTAACTGACTATCTAGCTCCTGATACATGGCTCAACCTTTACCTTTAGAACCCTGCATATACTTCATCCTAACATCTAATGATCTATTGCTCCATCATAGTATTAATTACCTCATAAAAATAAATAAATAAATAAATAAAGCCTCCTTTACTACTAGATGTATTACATGCACATTATGCTATTATTCTATTTGAATGTCTACTTGAAACTGTACTTCTACTAATCATTGTCAAATGTACTGCAAGTATATACTTTAATAATATGTTAACAGATATTATCTTTTTTCTCTTTTACTGTAAATGTATCTGCATTTTAAACATGTATTTCTTTGATGTGAATTTATTTTAACTGTTTGGAGCTTATCTCCTCAGGCCTCTACTGAAAATGGACATATATCCAACTAGACTAGCCCGGTCAAGAAATGTAAAATAAAAAATAAAAAATAAAAAAAAAAATAAAATTAATTTATTGTTGAGTGCTTTCAGCCCCACTTAGACTTCTTCAGAATAATAAACATTCATTCACAACTCTTACATATACTCTTGTAAACTAATTGATTAACCAGATTACAGCCTTTACATATAGCGCAGGATTCACGAAGGCTTGCACGGAATCTAAGAGTAGTGTAAGACTCCATGCAGCCCTCGCGATCCAGGAACAGCTCGAAATTCCATGTAAAAGACCAGCTAAAACGTCTCTTACACGGAGTGGGCATGGATATGCTAATCACCTCATTTGCAGCCGAAAGACATGCAAATGAGGTAGATTAGTTATCCACGAAGCCCAAACCAGCCCGTGTAAGAGCCGTTTTAGCTGCAGAAATGTACTCAGTTAACAGATGAGTATGTTTCTGCAAATAACACAATGGAGCCATGTCAGCTCCAAATAAAGGGTGCATATGTGTCAGGCAGCATGCCAATGGCCAAATATGTGGCCATTGGCAAGGTACCCCAATGCAAATTTGAGAAATAAATATTTTTTTTCGGCGATCTAAACGCAGCGCAGCCCCGCGCAAACGGGCTGCGCTATATAAAACATAAAAATGAAGGTTATAAACCCACAAATGTGGGTTTTATGCAATACATGGATTTACAATGCAGGGACCAGCAGAGCAAAAACAACATGGCCACCGTTTAGTGGTTGCTTAGGGGGGAAGCTGAGTCTAAGACATGTAACTAAGCATTAGTAGGCAATCTGATGTAAATGAGTGTTAGGATACTGAATCCTACTGTCACATAGCAAATGAGCACATTCTCTGAGTAGTGTAAGAGTTACATAAGGGGGAGGAACAGAGTAGGAGATAGGTGACATCACAGGGGGAATGGCAGAAAGAAATGCAGTTCATTGAAGGTCAGTGTTACATGACAGATGTCAGACACATATCATGGAAAGAGGAGTGCCACAAGATAAGCATGGGAAAGTCAAGAAATGGAAAGCGTACACTGTTGCTTACACCAAAGTTTCTTGCTGGGCGTGCATGTGCACGTGTGCGCGCCATGAGGCGCCAGTAGGGCAGTGTGCGCGCGTGTAAGGCAGACTGAGCATGTGGGAGCCTGTTGGCAGACTTGTAAGACTGTTTGCGCTGATGTGCGCATGTTTTAACCCGAATAAGAAGATTCTAAACCATGTAAGAATGTGTGCGCGCGTGTAAGCCACTGTGAGCGTGTTTCTGCTGGTATGCGCGTTGCTCCCCCCTGAGGAAACAGAAAGGAAAAAGGAAGCAACAGAATTAGTAGGAAGCTAGCAGGGAATACTACTGGAGCTAGCAGGTGAAAACAATTAGAAGCAGGCAATTACACAGGCAGAATAGTAGCCCAGCCAAGCACTTAAAACTCTGCAAACAGCAGTGCAGGATGTTTCTCTCAAGAGACACTGCAAGACAGGAGTAAGCTATTAGAAGTGAAAACTGAAAAAGCTGAAGTCAGAGCAGAAATGCTAGGAGCTGCCATAGCTGTCATAAGGAGACATAGGCAACTTGCTGAGGATGGTGACAATGCAAATTGTGCCAGACAACCCACAGTGAGGAGACGGAGAAGAGTGTACAGGCCCAGGGTCACCTACCACGGGTTACATGAGCTGGAGATAGTGGAGCGCTATAGAGTGGACAGAGACCTCCTGCAGCAAATTGTCGAGCTGTGCAGGCCACGCCTCACACACAGAACCAACAGAGGGGAACCCATCCCAGTGGAAACCAAGGTATGTGTTGGCCTAAGAATACTAGCAACAGGTACCTTCCAGAGACCAACTGGTGATATGATGGGGATATCACAGGCATCAGCCTCCAGGGTACTGCACCAGTTCCTGGATGCCATGTCAGCACATGTTGGTGATCATGTATATTTCCCCAATGCCCATGAGGTATTGGCCAGCAATATGTGTCTCTTCCAGCAAATAGCGGAATACCCTGAGGTAGTGGGTGCAATAGATTGCACGCACATACACATCAAAGCACCAGCTGGTGAGTGGGGTAGGGCCTACATAAACCACAAGGGCTTCCCTTCCATCAACTGCCAGGTCATGTGTGATGCCCAGGGCATAATAATGAATGTGTGTGCTGGCTGCCCTGGGAGCTACCATGATTCCCATATCTGGCATTTGACGCAGCTGTACCAGACATTTGCCAATGGGGACATCCCACATGGACACCTAGTGGGGGATGCAGGTTATGCACTGGAGCCGTGGCTGATGACACCCATCAGAAACGCACACACAGCTTAACAGGAACGCCATAATGAAGCACACACACAAACACGTAATGTAATAGAGCGTGTGTTTGGGCTGCTCAAGTCACGGTTCCGGTGCCTGGACACATCTGGTGGAGTCTTGCAGTACTCACCAACTACATGTACCCAAATTGTCATGGTATGTGCTATGCTACATAATATGATCTTGCGAAAACAGCTGCAGCAGGACCAGCATAGGGCCGGGCCAAACAGCCCCCCACCATTGCCAAGGCCATCACAGGCAGAGCGTGACTCGGAGGAGGAACAACCTGAGCCTGCCCCAGTAGGCAGAAGGAGGCATGCCCAGTATGCCCTGGCCTTGGCAAAGAGGCAACGCATAGCACATACACTGGCTCAGTAGGAACTCTGGGAATGATACCCCTCTCTGACTCACTCATATAATAACAGGGATGCCTAAAATGACATAACCTGCTCTCAAACATGTACAAGGAGTGTAGTGTGTGCATCCGACAGAGGCAACCCTGTAGCACCACCTGAGGCATGAATGCCATGTGTTAAGCAATGTAGCACCATGTAGTATATGCAAACCTGATGACCCTGACTAACATCCTACCCTCACCAAGCATGATGCCACAATATGACGATGAGATGATCAATTGCAATAATTGGCTGAAGTATTGCTGTTAGTCAAAGGGGATCCAATGTGTGCCAGACTGTGATGACATGCTGAGCATGACATGATGCTCCACCTGCTAGGGGTGGTGTGCACCTATCAGTCCTGGTCTTATGGATACTGGCAAAGGCTGTTGTTACCCACAGCGAGCCTTGAATAGGTAAGGCTCAAAACACAAACCCACCTCCATAGGTATCACAAGGGATAAGAACCTAGATGTAATGCTACCCAATGCCAGAAGTCTAAACAGCAAGATGCATGCAGTCTAAACTCCCCCAGTATGGAGAATGTTGATATCTGTCCTGTAACAGAAAACTGGGTCAAGGCTCACAACAGCACCCTAACACTACCAGGTTATACCTCATACTGTGCTGTACAGCCTCAAAATATGGAACAAGCTACAAAAGGAGGGTGACTAGCAATAATTGTCAAGGATAACCACACCCCCATGTTGGTACCACAACAAGAAGCAGCATGGACCAGCCATGGTCAAGTAACAGTGGCTAAAACTGCCTCCCAGTTTATAGCCTGCTACAGACTACCATCCTAACACCAGTAACTGCACTTTGCCTATGTTGGAATACATGAATATATCAAGCCCTCCAAACCACATTACATTGGGTGACTGAAAATACCCAAACATAGACTGGGAGCATTATTCTAGCTCCAACACTGTAGGACAAAAGTTCCTAGAATCCATAAACCAAAATGCCCAGGAACAATGTACCACTCCCACAAGAGGGGTAAGCATACTGGATGTGATAATCAGCAACATGGGTACTGGATGGCAAGATGAGAAGTGTATCCCTCACTGGTAAGACCAGACCATAGAGTAATCACACCGGATATACACATCCTGACCACAGTCCCTGGCCAGAAAACCACAGTGAAAAACATGTGTAAAGCAAAGGTTGCACTCCTCCAAACTGATGTGGAATCCATCAAAGGCCCTGTGCAGGTGCAAAATATGGGCCACACCTCAGAACCTGTTATACAGGCATTCCATGAACACTGCCAGGAATGCATGGATTATGCAATCCCAAATAAAACCAAGACACAATGCCATACATGCAGGCATCTGGCATGGTGGACACCAGCCATTACCAAACCATGCAAGAGAATGAGGAAGCTACTACATGATAGAGCAAACATAAAAAGGGAAGTAATCACTGATCAGTAGTATGGCAATAAAATATGTCCACTCATACAATCCACTAAGGCCAGCTATAACAAGTTAAATCTGTGAATCTTGAGGCAATGTTACACCTGCCCCATGTACACAGACAACCCTCACCTCCCCCCAAGAAATACAAATATATGTGAGAGATGCAACCATTTATCCAAACTGGAGGCTGAGCTCTCTCAACTCAGTACTGTCAAAACTAGTCAGGAAGAGTAGGTAACCACACACACCACAAACCCAGTCTCACATAGACCTATCACAACTGCAAACCAAAGACATAAACACAGAAAAACATTCCCGGAGGCCCTAATTACAAACACACCACATCAACAGAGGCCTCCAAAGCAGACACCCAAGCAACCACTACCTCCAAACATAGCACATGCAACACATAGTACACAAAGCTGGTGTGCCAAACAGTCACAGGCCAGAAGGAGAAACAACATGCCTGATACAGTTGTAATAGGTGACTCCATAGTCAGACACACTGCTGTCCCGCTCACCAGACTGAACAAGGGAAAGGGTACAGTAAGCTGCCTGTAGGCTGCTACAATACGCCACATAACACAAGTACGCAGGTCACCCTAAAGCAAGTAGAAATATGATGCAGTCATTGTCCATGCTGGCGTGAATGACCTGAGATGTACCTCCCTGGACTACATGAAAAGTGACATAGATGAGCTCTCCGATTATGTAGTCCAGGCCGGTATGACACTGACCGTGTGCAGCATCCTACCCTCACCAAGAATGATGCCACAGTACAAACACAGAATGATCAGATGTAACAAGTGGCACAATTACTGGTGTCATTCCAAGGGGATCCAATGTCTGTCTGCTTGGGATGTCATGCTTGACAAGCCATGCTGCTGTGCCAGGGATGGCTTGCACCTGTTACCCCTGGGCATCTGGATATTGGATAAGGCTCTTGCCACCTCCATAGAGCCTTTCGTAGGCAAGGCTGAAAAGACTAACCCACCTCCCTAGAAAACATAAGTGGAAAGAAACATAAGGGTAATGCTGCCCAATGCCAGATGTGTAAACCTCAACATGCATGCTCCCGAGGCCCTCCCCAGTATGGAGAATATCGATGTCTGTGCAGTGACAGAAACCTGCAGCAAGGCTCCTGACAGTACACCAGCACTACCAGGTTATACCTCATATCATGCGTTATGGCACTAAAACCTGGACCAAAACATAAAAGGAGGGGGAGTATCCATATTCAGCACAGACACCCACACGTCCAGGTAACTGACAATGCACGAAGCATCGGAGACCACCCATGTGCAACTAACCGTAGGCAAAACTGCTGTACAGTCTGTAGCATGCTACAGACCACACTCTCACATGCAGGAACCCCACCCAGCCGTCCTGAAGACATTGGACAGTATGAATGTCTCACCAAATACCAAACAAGGTATTCACAAATTACCACATAGGTTATAATCCATTATGTATGGAAGGAGTAATCAGGGACCTAGGGACACAAGTGGACAGTAACCTGTCATGTGACACTCACATTGCCAATGTGGCTAGGAAGACTGTCTATATTAGACACCGTATCATGAAAGGATTCACATCTATGTCAACAGAGGTCATTGTGCCCCTATACTGTTCTCTTATCAGACCCATAATCTAGTACAATGCCTCATTTGGGATGTACCTTACCCGACACCTGCAGCAGTTAGAAAGACCTCAAAGGTACCTCACCAAGAGGATAAAGGGTCTCAAATATATGTCATATGCTGCCTGGCTGTAGGCACCCCAGCTGTATGCAGTCACATACTGCCTACGCAGAGGCATTGTATGCCTGTTGCACAAGGCCATGTCCAACACAGGAGTAATGGACATGCTCCACCCCAGAAAACCCAAATCCATTGGAGCTGTGAGAGTGAGAGATGTCAACCTCAACACATAATGAAATAGGATGTGCTGGAGGGACAGATACATAACCCAGAGGCTCCCTACACCCTGGAACGGAATCCCACTCCATGTTAGGCAGAGCCCCTCACTGACTCTCTTCAACAGGAATCTTGCCAAGTGGATGGATGATCGTAGATGTACACTGGGGGTCTTCACCGTGTCACGTCCAGACAGAGGCACAGTAAAGTAAATCATAAATGGCCATAATATTCACATAGCAAGGGGTGACGGAAGCCACACACACTCTGGCTAGGCTTATAAATGCCCTAGGGCAGATAGCCTAGTATGAACCTATGAACTTATGAAGATACAAATTGTACAGGACACTAAGGATAATCACAAGGCTTTCTTAACTGATGGTAGGAACCTTGTTGGGAATTCACAGATATGCTCTGAATCACTGAAATATTACAAACAACATACCAAACTCACACACATATTGCCAACATCCAACCTGACAGGTGCAGTGCAACCCCCCCCCAAAATTAATATCTATCCCAGCAGAGTTCTGGCCCCCTTACATTGCAGATGCTGAGGTAACAGCCAGCATCTACAAAGCAAAATACACAGCATCAATGGTATGAGATGGTGTCCTGGGCTGAGTCCAACATGGACTCCAAGAAGAATGGAATGGCAAATAACAATACTGCTCAATGTCAGCCTTACCACAGGATATGTACCCAAAGAGCAGTGTACAACAACAGTGGTCCTTCTCCACAAAGGTGTTGCCTGAATGGATACTGCAAACTACCACCCCAGAATCCTGACAAACTTGGTCTGCAAAGCTATGGAAAGGATCAGCATGTACAGCAGACATAAAGATATTAGGGACCTACTGACACCAGACCCTACCCAGTGTGGCTTTCTTAAGTGCAGATCCTGCCCCTTAAACATGGTTGACTCATTTGAACAGTCATTAAGGTCATTGATGACATCCACATTGCCAAAGTGGTTATAAAAACATTCTACCTTACACACCTTATCATGAAGGGATTCACATCCAGATCCAAGGATGTCATTGTACCCCTATACTCCTCCCTCATCAGACCCATGATTGAGTACAATGCCCCATTTGGTATGTACCTCACCCGGCATTTGCAACAGCTGGAGAGACCACAAAAGTACTGCACCAAGAGGATCAAGGATCTCCAACATATGTCTTATTCTGCCAGACTAAAGAAACTCCAGCTCTATTCAGTAGCATACCGCCTGCTCAGAGGTGATTTTTGCCTGACGTACAATGCCATGTCCAATCAGGAACTGATGGACATGCTCCACCTCAAAAAATCCAAATCCATCAGAACCATGAGAGCTAAAGACTTAATCCTCGGCACAAGTATGAATAGGACATGCTGGAGGGATAGATTCATAACCCAGAGGCTTCCCATGCTGTGGAACAAGATCCCAGTTCATGTTAGGCAGAGCCCCTCACTGACTCTCTTCAAGAGAAATCTTGATGAGTGGATGGGAGATCGTAAGTTTACCCCAGGGGTCACATCTGTGTCACTACTAGACAGGGGCACAGTAAACTAATTCTATTATATAAGGGGACCTTCACTGTGTCACTACTAGACAGAAGCACAGTATTCTAAATCTATTCTGTGCATTTTTGTACCATTTCATGGGGTGGCGAAAGCCGCATCACTATGGCTAGGCTTACAAATGCCCCAGGGCAGATAGCCTAGTACTAAACTATGAAACTATGAAACTATGAAACTATGAATGTGGTCCACACAGCTTAGTTGGACCTTGCAAAAGGCTTCCATACAATACCCCACCTATTCATTATAGATAAGCTCACCAGCTTAAATATACACCCCCTATGTCAGTAGAGGGGTTGCAAACCAGACCAAGGACAGAACTGACATAGTCAGAAATGCTGCAGCCATGTCAGACTACAAACCAGATATAACTGGCATCCCACAAGGCTTGGTCCTGGGACCTCCCTTGTTTGGTATATATGTCTCATAAGTACAGGCCAACATGGAAGGACTGTGTCTGAACAAGTTGCAGAGGACTACAAACTGGCCACCATATCTGACCCTCCAGCTGACACAAGCATCCCACAAAAGGGCCACATAGAAAGAGACAACTGGTGCCATAGCCATGTCAGCAAGCTAATTGCAGAAAAGTGTATAGTCAACCCCTGTGGATATACAGCAAGTGCCCACCAATTACCACATAGGTGTTAACCCATTAAGTACTTAACATGTAATAAGAGACCTGGGGACACAAGTTGATAGATATCCTGCATTGGACAAGCATGTGGCTGTAGTGGTTACAGAAACATACCATATACCCACCTAATCATGAAGGTTGTCAGATCTAGATCAGGGGAGGTCATTGTGGCTCTGCAGTCATCCGTCATCAGCATCACAATTGACTACAATGGCCCCTGTGGGATGTACCTCAGCAGACACCTCCATCAACTGGAAAGACCCCAAAAGTACCTCACCAGGAGTATCAAAGAGCTTGAACAGATGCCATGTGTTGACTGATTAAACAAACTGCAGCTACACACACTGCCATACTGCCCGCCCAGAGGCAAGCTGTGCCTGATGTATAAAGCCATGTCCAAGCTGGAATCAATGAACATGATGCACCTTGTACAATCTGAATGGCAGTGAGCTATGCACATGAGAGACCTGAACCCCAGCACTGACATACATAGGACAAGCTGTACTGAATGATCCATAACACAGAAGCCACCCCCACTCTTGAGCAAACCCCCAGTACAGGTTAGCCAGAGAGTCACTCATCGACTCTCCTCAAGAGGAATTTTGATGAGTGGATGGGAGATGGTAGGTTTACCCTGGGTATCACTGTTATGTCATGGGTAGACGAAGGCACAGTATACTAACCATGACATATGTCGTGGCAAACTCCAGTTACAATGTGTGTCAAAGGACAAACACACTCTCTGACTAGCATTAGAAATGGCCTAGGACACATCGCTAGTGTTTGCCAATGTCCACCTATGTTGTGGAATACACCACCAATGTTGGACAAGCCTGGTTTAAGTAGTTCATATCTGAACATAATGCAACATGGTTATATGTGCACAACTGGCCCCTAACCAGTCTGTTGTGCTCACTATGAAAATTTAAATTTTGAACCAATACACTATACGGTACTACAGTGTTAGGTCAGTATGAAAGGATGTTGACAATTGTATGCAAAGTATCGCATGCAAACCCTGCAGGCACAGTGTAATCCCTGTTGTGTTCAGACACAAAGCAGTTGGACAGTAACTACACAACATGACACAACACACAACCATAAACGTGAGATATTGCTGAAGTTCACACTCATCCACAAATGTGGTGGACTGTAGAGTTCAATATATGGAAAGCTCACACTGGGCATGCTCGCACACTTTGATAAATGAGACCTATGTCAGACAACATGCCATGGACAGCCTGAACTGGGCATGCTCACACACTTAGGCCATATCTCACTTTAGCAGTTGGCCACACATATCTGGTATTTGTACGTGTTATGCCAGGAACCAACCACATTACAGCAATATGCCCAGTGCACACAGTTGAATGACTACAGAGACATAAGTGATATAGTGGATCCCTCTCATATTCAAACATCTTCTACAGATACACAAGTTGTTCATAGAAACAGGGAATGCTATGGCAATAAAGACCTGCAAACAGTCTATCAGCAACAAATATTGTGCTTCTGACAAGTAAACATATGGGTGTAAAGGTCAATACTAGACTGTTTGCCCTATGGAATGAAAGCTTAGCCAGAGTGTGCTTGGCGTCTGCCTCCCCAGTACAGTAGGCTACTGTGCCACTGTAAAGTAGGTCACATAAGGCACCGTTTGAGGCTAGTTTGCTGTGCCTCCATCAAGCAGGGACACAGTGGAGATCCGAGGGGTTGAATTTGCTTTGCCACATCCATGTTGTTGGTGTGTGCTGGAAGAGGGTTGGTGAGGACCTCTAACAGTAAGTGGGCATCAATAACAGACTGAGGGGAGCCTTATCTGCAGTGTCTGGACAATTTCACTGTCAACACTTTGTCGTGATGATTATGAGGGATTGAAGTGTCATGCCAGCACTGTTCAGAGATGTCCTCCCTCTGTGGGCTACTGCTCTGCAATGTATTAGCTCACTCCATCTGTTGGACAGCTCATATATGGCTGGTTTACACCTGACAGGTGTCCTGTTGTGGAGGAGTCATGGGTATATTTGGGATAGCATGATCAATGCAAACCTTCCACATGCTCATAGAATGCAATTGTCAAGGATTATGCAGAGTGGCCTGTATACTCCCTCAGCATGGGTCCTTTGAAGTCTTCCTCCCCAGTCTTCACAAGTGCAAAGTCTGCTTTTGATATATACACTTTGTTTGCAGTGGCAACCTTGCCTGGGGGTGGGGATGGGATATGGATGTCCAGGGAAAGGTGGGTATGGTCAGATATCAACAATGGTGGTCTACCTCTGGTGTGGAACAGTGAGTAACCATGTTGCATATGGTCAGGTGCAATATGTATTCCCCCTTGTGGCTGTGGTGAGTGGTCCTTCCATAGCACATGGACTCGCAACTTGTAGTGGCTGTAGGGTAATGTTGTAGAGGCCTGAGTAGTTCCCACACACAATATACCTGTACCTGACGTTAACAACTGGAATGGTGTATGTGAACACCGTCATATCTTGGCACTGTTCCCAGGGAAGCAAAGTGTGTGTCCTGGATGTGGGAGGGGTGGTCTGAACTGGTTGTGTTGTGTGTTACAGGTCCTGTGGTCACGAAGCATGGTATAGAACATAACCTGCTAGTGCTGATGTGCATATCTGACCCTGAAGTAGGTGGCTGCAAATGCATATATATGCTATCCCCCACCTGACAGGTAGTAATAGATGTACATACCTCTGTATAAATAATGATGTCAGCACCCTATAATTACTGCAGGTGCAGAACAGATGCCCAGTAATTTGGATAGTGTGCTCTGCTAATGCGTCTCCTTCAAGTGTCATAATATAGTTAGGTAGGGATTTGAATCCTGCAAATGCTCAGTGTGCGGGGTTGGTGTGTGTGCAATTCTGTGTCCCTTTTGGCAACTAGGAGAACACACTACAGGATGCACATTCCCCTTTCAAAACACTGATGATGTCAGCACCCTATAAGTACAGAAGGAGAAAGAAAACTTCTCAGTAATGCGAATAGCGCACTCCGCTGATGTGTCCATCTCGAGTGTCGTAACATAATTAGGTAGGGGTTTGAATTCTGCAAATGCTCAATGTGTGTGTACAATTCTGTGTGAAAGAAATGTCCCTTTTGGCAACTAGGAGAACACACTACAGGATGCACATTCCCCTTTCTAAACACTGATGATGTCAGCACCCTATAAGTACAGCAGGAGAAGAGAAACCTCACATTAATGCGAATAGCGTGTTCTGCTAATGCATCAGTCTTGAGTGTCATAACATAGCAAAGTAGGGATTTGAATCCTGCAAATGCTCAGTGTGTGTGCTTGGATGAGGGGGGATAGTGTGTGTGTGAGAGAAATGTCCCTTTTGGCAACTAGGAGAACACACTACAGGCTGCACATTCCCCTTTCTAAACACTGATGATGTCAGCACCCTATAAGTACAGCAGGAGAAGGGAAACCTCTCATTAATGCGAATAGCGTGTTCTGCTAATGCGTCAGTCTTGAGTGTCATAACATATCAAAGTAGGGATTTGAATCCTGCAAATGCTCAGTGTGTGTGTTCGGATGAGAGGGGATAGTGTGTGTGTGAGAGAAATGTCCCTTTTGGCAACTAGGAGAACACACTACAGGATGCACATTCCCCTTTCTAAACACTGATGATGTCAGCACCCTATAAGTACAGCAGGAGAAAAGAAACCTCCCTGTAATGCGAATAGCGCGCTCTGGTAATGTGTCTGTTTTGAGTGTCATAACATAGTTAGGTAGGGGTTTGAATCCTGCACCTGCTCAGTGTGTGTGTTTGGGTGAGAGAGGATAGTGTGTGTGCAATTCTGTGTGAGAGAAATGTCCCTTTTCGCAACTAGGAGAACACACTACAGGATGCACATTCCCCTTTCTAAACACTGATGATGTCAGCACCCTATAAGTACAGCCGGAGAAGAGAAACCTCCCAGTAATGCAAATAGCATGCTCGGCTATTGCGTCTCGTACTAGTGTCGTAACATAGTTAGGTAGGGGTTTGAATTCTGCAAATGACAAGTGTGTGTGGTGGGGTGGGGTGTGTGCAATTACATGTGTGAGAAAACTGACCCTTTTGGCAACCAGTACAACACACCAGCTGCTGCATATTCCAATCTCTACACAGAGATGATGTCAGCACCCTACAAGTACAGCAGAAGAGGGAAAATCTCCCAGTAATGCAAATAGCACGCTCTGCTACTGCGTTTCTCACTACTGTCATAGCACAGTTAGTTATGGCTTTGAATTCCACAAATGCCACATGTATTTTTGTCACACAGAATGCCCATGTGTGTGGGTTGTTGTTCACAATAATGCATGACATCGATTAAATCAGTAATGGCAATGCACACAGATGATGTATGTGTGTGCCAAATACACATATATACCTGTGACCTTCAATAGTTTCCATTTCTGATGCCTGCTACATGTGAATACATGGTATTTGCACTGGATAGCATTATGACTGTGGTTGTCTGTGCAGGTGCTGCATGTGGTATGTGTATATACAGTGTGAGTTGTATATGGTATCATCCTAGTGGTGAGGGATACACATCTGGTCTGGGGCATATAGTCTACATGTTGTTGATGAACAGGTGCTGCATGTTTTCACCTGTTGTGGGAGTGGTAACAAGTTGTTCCATAGCAATGCAGTGACTACATGCTAGGAACCTTTCAGCTAGGGTGTTGTAGCTACAGTAATTCATCAGCATTCAGTAATACATCAGCAGTCTTGGTGAGGGTATGATGCCAACCAAGGTCAGGGTCATACCAGCCTGTGCCACATGCTCAGAGAGCCCTTCTATGTTCCCTATCATGTAGTCCAGGGAGGTACATCACAGGTCAGCCATAGTGGCATGGACAATGACTGAGTCATATGTGTCCATGCCTCTGACTGACCTGTATGCTTGTGTTATGTGGTGGACCATAGTGCCCCACGGGCATATCACTGGGACCTTCCCTTTATCCAGCTTGGTGAGCGGGACCTCACTGTACCGGACAATAAAGGTACCTAACACAACTGTAGCAGGTATGTTGTCTAGCCGTACAGGCTGTGACTGTTTGGCACACAGGATTTTTGTGCTATGTGTTGCACGTGCTGTGTTCCAGCTTAACGTATGCCTGTGTGCCAGCTGCAGAAGTGTCTGCTGCTCAGGCAGGATGATATTCTGAGGGTCCACGAATGCCACAGTGTGTTCATGTGTTTGGATTGCTGTCAGTGTAGGTCTACATCAGACTGGTATTGTAGTCACTGTAGTATTTCATGCCACCTGACAGGTTATGCCAGTACTGGGTCCAGAGTGCTTAGTCCCCAGTTTGGCTATGTGGTTGCATCTCACACATGTGTTGTACGTCCATGTGTAGGGGAGAGGGTTGACTGTGTACATATGGCAGCTGTGACATTGCCACATGACTCACATATTCCA